>NW_005356043.1:474521-503689 GCF_000412655.1 Myotis brandtii
AGTCCCAAAAGTAAGTTCAAGGGGATAAAGCAGATGGAGACTTTCACCTCAAGCACCTTCACTTACCAAAACTTCCCTAAAAAATAACAGAAACTTCAAGGTCTTTTGATTGGTAATTCCCTATTTCATGGGGTACAAAATCAAGGAGAAAAATAACCCAAAGCCACCAGTTGCTGGTTATTTTAATTCTAGTACCTGCCGGGTTCTAGGAGGGATTCCCACATTCACTTCCACCCACCACACACAATAGATATACACATCCAAGGATGGGTGCTCCTCGGGTGGGGAGAGGGGTTGACTTCCTACAGCAGAAATAATGACTGTTTCTTAGATGCTTCATGGATAAACCAAAACTACTATCAAGTCTTAGTTGTCTAGTTGGTGAAACACAAGCACCCAGGTGATCCTTATACCCATCTGAGTTTGAAAACCACTGCCCTAAGCTGTTTTTTCCAACATTTTCTGTACTTGTTAATTTTATTAGGTCAGCAGTGCCCAGTCCTGATTGAGGAATTGAGATTCCCAATGAGAAAGCCCTGGTTTCTGAATATACTCAACTATGTTAAGTCTCCTTCCCTCCCTCCCTCTGCCAGCTGGGCAGCTCCTTGCATTGGCAGTGCATAGGGGTGTTGTGCCTACTGTGCTAACATGATGACATTCTGAAACCTGAATATGAAAATGTTCCATTGCCCTTTCCCCAGGAGGGATCATAAAGCTGCTACTGCCAAGAATAAGGAAGCTCAGCAGGAGGCGATGGTTCCCCATCTTGGCTGTGCATGGACACCATTATTGAAACTTCAGAAACAAATGCCTAAGCCAGGTCTCACCACAAGACAATCAAGTCAGAATCTCTAGGGCTGAGGACATAGCATTTCCTTTCTTAGAAGGACCCATTCAAGCATTGTAACTTCTGTTCTCCCATACACTTTGTGTAGACCGTTATTTTTGTATTGATCACATTTCTGTAATTATGTAGAAGTAAGTGTCATTAATCCACCTCCCCATGAGGACATGCGGTGGGGACTGTATCATCGGTACAGGCATTAGGCATCTGTAATATAAGCATATCTAATAGTATATTAAATTCTGTAGACTGTAACTTCTGTTCTCCCATACACTTTTGTAGACTGTTAGTTTTGTATTGGTCACATTTCTGTAATTATGTAGAAGTAAGTGTCACTAATCCACCTCCCCATGAGGACCTGCAGTGCGGACTGTATCATCGGTACAGGCATTAGGCATTTAGAATATAAGCATATCTAATAGTATATTAAATTCTGTAGAAAAGCCTGTAATTGCTTTAAAATAATCAGTGGAATATCAAAGTTTACTTTATACCTCCTGGAAGAAAATCTCTGAACATATTTTGCAAGTCTGTCTCTCCATTTCTGAAGCTAAAGAATTACCCTAGCACATTTTAGCTACAACTCAGAAGTAGTCTTTTGACTAAGCACTAATAACATTTCTAAGTCATAAACAAACCAAGATTTATCACTTGTCCTGGGGTTGGCACTGCCATTATTCTTAATTACCCCTGAACTCTTGCACATGATTCACTATTTCCCCAGAGAAGAGAAAGGAGCAGAGTTCTGCTTTAAGAAAGAATGATTCTTCCTGAGGTTACATCTTGTGTACTCCAAATATCTCCCCTGGATGTTTTTTGTTGTTTTTGTTTTTATGTGTGTTTTCCCTTTTATATTTGCAGCATTTTATGGGAAAGGTAATGGCATGCCGTGCTAGGCAGTACATTTAAAAAATAAATAAACCTTTGGGGTTTTGTTAGGGAGCCATTGCACCCTTCAAATTGCAAATCAAACAAGAGTTGCCCCAACGTTTAGCTCTGGTCCTTAGTTACAGAGGGGTGTGGCCAATGGGGAATAAGAAGCAGAATCTCCCTCCACCCGGATACCTTTTGGTGCACAGGAAGTCATCCAACTAACTGATCTACACCAGCCAGGACAACCTTTCTTTTATTTTGATAAATAACAAAAATATGTGGTACTGGGCTTTCCTTTTGGTGTGCCACCAACCCCACAAACATATCAGAAGTTTGATCCAGCTTCTCAGCCACTGAGTTAGGAACTGGAATTCAGCAGCCCCAACTCCCTGGCTAATACCATTGGATTTTCTCTCATATATCTTGGCTCCATTACTTCTCACTGCCTTATATGCTCTCAATACATTCAAATACTTTCTATCTATCTATCTATCATCTATCTGTCTATCTATCTATCTATCTATCTATCTATCTATCTATCTATCTATCTAGCATCTATGATTTCCTTCCAATATTTTAACTGTTATTAGAGGGCACATTGGTCAAGAATAATAAATTAAGACATTATTAGGAGAGGAAACCATAATTCGAATCTTACTAGATATGGTAATGTGCCCATTTAACTACTATATTTTCAGTCTCCTTTAATTTATTTTTTGAACAATTACATGTACATAGAAGTTGCTTCATACAAGGAAAGTTTCTGAAAATAATTGAGCTAGCCCCTTTGGTACTACTCCTTTAAGCTCTCTATCACACAGGCATGATTTCCATAGCGTCAAAAATCATCTTGCAATATAAGACACATGCAGGTGCATGATATGCAATATGAATGGCAGAGAACAAAAAATTTAAAAAGTAAAAGTTGTATCTAAACACAATTTCACAGAACTGTTAACACTTGACTAAATATTTTATTCTTCACCTGAGATAAACACACTTTTGTACATCAGTCTAGAAACTGATAACAGAACTCAGGACATATTTTTCCACCCAAGTGTATAGCCAAGTATAAGCCAACTTCTCAACATTAAGTTATTAGCTGATTAGAAGAATGCTTGTACAGAATCGGGTGGGTTACATTACATAATTACATTTCATCTCCTGTATTACTAGCTATTTCTCCTACCAATATTTCTAGCCATGCCTTTGCTGTCTTCCTTCCATCCTTTTTCTGTAGTAATAGGTTTGCTTAGGGTCCCATAAATATTCTTTCTACTAATGATATGAGTTGTGTGACAGCCAACAGCTCACGTTATTTACAGCCCTTGATTTTTAGAGTAAAACAGGAAACCATCAAGCATGATTTACTCAGCTGCAGCACACAGGTACTCTAGTCCTACTGAGGAAGAATAATTGTTATGATTATTTAATGATATATACAATGTCTGTTATTAGCTATTTAGTGATATATGAATACTTGAGACCGGCTGCTTCTAGTGCCGGTGAAACCAACTCATTTTTCAATCAAACCTAATTGCCAATGCTGGTAGATGGAGAGAGATTTCACTCTTCTCCTCAGATTTATTGGATGGCACCATTCTTGCCAGATCTCACATTAACATGTAATCTATATTAATGTCGAGGTGTTATATTTATACCTGTGAGATAAAGCCTAACTGCTAACATGCCCATCTACGGGAGCAAGAAAATAGTGGGAAAGAAGATATGTTGAAAAAAGTAATTTGCATGTGATTTTGGAATCACATTTGGAGGAAACAGTAACCTGAGGAGTGCTCCTTCTAGGTTCTCTGTTCTTAAAGGAGCAGCACCCACATATAAGGTATAACACATAACTTACATGATCGCCTGCATGCAATCATGCAGGGTCATTAAATGAGTCAGTGAAAAAAATGGATGAGGTAGTTGGGCAGAGTGTCTAAGTCATTCCTCCACATTTACTGGGATTTAGATGCATACTGTGTGGTGTGTCAGAACAGGGGACCCTTCCCAAGCTCCAACTCCCCCTCCCACCCTGTGGGAATATGATGAAGGCCATCTGTAAGGCGTTGGGAGCCTGGCCATCTCCTCTGTCGAAGGAAGCCAGAGGCAAACTGCTTCTAGATATGATCCCGACTTGCAAACAACTGCAGAGAAACAGCCAGCGTTCTAATCTCACACAGCTTGCCCGACAGCACGTCTCCCTCCCACATGTCCTATTTGCTTTGTTTTCTGGACCCTGAATTGAGAAAGCCAGTGTTGCAGGAAACTTCACAGGCCACCACCAGTGTGTACATAACTCCTAATGAACCATATCTTCACATCCAGCCCCCCAAGTTATTTCAGTGGAATGGGCAACCAATATGCTGAGGTTTTCTCAGACGGACCTTGGTTCTTTGCATAACACGTACCCAATGTAGTCAAGGGAGAACTGACTCCTTTAACTCCCTACATCCTTCATTTTGTAGTTAGTGCAAATTACATCTGTATTGAATAGTAGGTAACATTAAGAAAAGAGGCAGAATTAGCCTTAGGCACCAGAGTGCCTGAGAACTCCATCCCTCTGTTAGACATGGGTTTGAAATGGTCTGTCTTCTATAAAAAATTCCCTAGGAAGTTGTATGCTACTCTGAGGGGTGGAGGGATCTACAGAAATTCACCAGCCTTTCTGCTGCTGTTTTCTTCCCCAACATCTCAGCTATTACAATTCAGAGCTTTTTTTAAAAAAAATTTATTATTACTATGTTTTCCTTGATATCTACCAACGCTGTGTAGTAAGACAAATTATTTAACCTTTCTTTGACTCAGTTTCCTTTCTTTAGAATATGAGATAATAATAATATTTATTTTAAAGTATTATTGTGAAGATTACATAAGTTATATGACATTTACTTGAATCAGAACCTGAGTGAGATAATGTAAAATTCGCATGTTAATAATTCCTTCCTTATCACTATCATGCTGATTATGGCTGATTACCATAATTGTCATCATCAGCAGTAGCATTGTCTGTCTATTGATGGATTGATCAGTTGATCAGCATCCTCATCACTGACCCTGATCCTTGAAGTCTGAGTGTTAGATAATTGATTTACAAAATTGGAGAACTTGTTGCCTGGAGAAAGCATCCTTGACATGTTCCTTATGGGCGAGGTGGTGAGCAGTTATTATTTCTGCATGTACTGAGCGAAGAAACTAACCCTGCTATTCTGTGTACAAATGGTTGGACCCAGAAATAGTCATAAATTGAATGTTAAAGGATACCATGCCAATGGAAATCCAGAGAGAGAGAGAGAGAGAGAGAGAACACAAACCTGTGTGATAGAAGCCCAGCTTCAGCAACCCCTTACCACATTTCCTTTTTTTCTCTGAAAAGTCTTCATTCTTATTCTGTTCTTTCTCTGACTTATCCATTGGTTTAATTCTACAACCTTGAATTCTGATGCAAGGAAGACAAAAAATACAACAATATCTCCTGGCTCCCACAAGATGCCCTGCATTTATAGGCTTCTCATTAGCCCCATCTATTTAGTCCAGGAGTCAAATCTTGTTTCTTAGAACAAGGCTGCCTCAATTAGTCAGTTTGTTGTCCCCTCCTTTGAACTGTTTTTGCCTGCATTAGTGAAGATAAAATGCATGTCCATTCTACATCATACATTTTTAACATCAGGCTCCCAAATCCAATTCAGATGTCATCAGTCAGACCTCATTGGTTCAGCAGAGGAAATAAAAACTTTGATTTTTTTTTATTCAGAAGCCTAAGAAAGATGAAATGCTTTGAAGAGTAGAATCCTGTGAACCAATCTATGAACTTCTGAAAAACCATATTTCAGATGAAGAGTGAAGCTTAGTTCATATAAGTTATCTCCTCATGTAGAGAGAACCATCCATTCATCTCCATGATCACTTACTTTAAGGTACAAATTTTACATGGATTAGAAATTTATTTTTAAAAGATACTTCTTGGAGACACCTCAATTGGACCTGAATTGGGTTTTACACAAAATGTCATTTCTATTTCTTGGTTTATGTAATCTCTTCACTTGGCAGATACAATCTCAGGAAGCTGTTACACTTCCTCCACATGCCTTAGAACTTAAAGAGAGAAAGCACTAGAATTTGAAGCCAAGCTTGGGCAGACATACAAGTTAACATGGCACCCAACCTTTAAATATAGCAGAAGAGCAAAAGATTAACATATCAAAGTCAAACATATTCAACAGAATGTGCATTACTGATGGTTGTATGAATAGGGCAAAGTAAAAAAATATCATTTACTGATGGTTGGCTGTGCCCCAAATCTCACTAGATGAATTACAAGGTCCATGACTTGAAATGTCACAACTTAGCTTTTAGTTTCTTCACTATCTAGTAGAAAATATGAGAAAAGATATATATATATATATGATTAGGGGATTATGTTGTTGCTTCTGTTTATAAGCCTATGTACAGAGTATAAAAAGAACTTTAGTACAAGACATATACAAAAATGTCAAGTGAATCAAGAGATAAGAAATGTTATTTAAACAACGAATGTGCTTACAGTACTGTGATTAGGGTTATGGAATGATTCAAGTCTCTATTTAAAGAAACAGTAGAGTCTGGGTGAGGAGGTATGACTAAACTGTGTGAAAACAATCAGGATTCACAATTTGTGCAACAGGCTGAAATAGTCAGAAAATGTTGCCCAAAACATCATCCTAACCAGATCAGTAGACCATATAATAATTTTTTGGGGGAAAGTGGATTCAGATATAAAGAATCTATTTATCTGACAACCAGGTGCTGTGATGTCAATCTCAATCTGCAACTCAACCTGCAGCTATCAATATGCTTAGTTCTATGTCAAAAAGGTTCTCTAGAAAGAAGGACACATGCATCAAGTGCTGCGTGCTTGTGATGGCACGTGCTTGCTGTTTGTTGCCCAGCTTATTTGTGCTGGAATCTTCACCACTTTATCGTATCTAATAGGAAATTTTCCTGAATAGTCTTCCTCTACACCCTTACTTTTGCCAGTCACCTCACCTGGAATGCATTCCCCTTTTTTCCATCACTCCAACTTTTTCTCATCTTGGAGGGCGCATTCATGTTCTTCAGTGGAACTTTCTCCAATAATAGCAGTCTTTGTTTTTTATTTGTTTGAGTTTTATTCTTGCCACCCCCCAAATAGATTTTTTAAATTTTCTGTTTATCAGAGTATTTAGTTCTATCAATGATCACAAAGGAGGCCTGGGTTGTTTTTATGGGGGAGGGGTGAGTTTGAATTATGGGAAAAAGTTTGGCCAGCGGGATGATAGAATAGGCTTCTTTCTAGGCCTGTGATACATAAAATTTATATTTTTAAACCATTAGGTCTTTTTTTATTATTACAGTAGCAAGTTATTTTCACTGAATGATACACTACTTCCTCTCTTTTTCATTATGATTTAACATCTTCACATTTAGAACTGTTCTTGGGACATAGTAAATGCTTAATAATGCTAGCTGTCCTTAATGGTTACTACTGATGCAATTCTTTCAACTAAAATTTAATGGGAACTCACTAGGCACTACGCATGTTCTGAACACTGTAAAAAAATTCAATTAATGACCATTGTCTTTGTTCTTGAGCAGTTCACTCTCTAATACAAATAAAATAGTAGTGACAACAATAAAATATGTAATGTTATTGTTGCCTGGCTAAAGTGTGCCACTGCTATACATCTTTCTTTATATTAACTTTTTGGTTGCTGAAAATAACTTTATACTATATCCACTTCACAATTTGAAAAACTGAGGCACAGGGAAATTAAACACAATGCCAATGCTGCAAATACAACAATTGGAAGGACCAGCATTTACATATAGGGAGTCTAGCTTCAGTGCCTATGCTTTCATCTCCCATGCCATGTTGCCCATGACAATTATGTGAATGGAGGGAGCTGTGTAAAGAATGAGATGAAGACACTTCATTGAGCAGGTGACACTAGAACAAATTTCGATAGAGAAGTAGAGGTTTACTGGGTCTATGATAGTGTTAAGGATGTGATTTTTAATTAATAAATTCTTTCCTATGGATGTATTGATTGATTGACTGATTGATGAAGCTTATGTTAGGAAGCATTGGGCTAGGAAGCCTAAAAGCTCTAAATTAGTGATGACCATTGGTAGTAAGAAGGAGAAATCCAGATTAAACTGAAATTAGAAAAAAAAATGAAGGGAGTATTTATGAAGTCATATGCAAGACTCCAAAGATATAATCCAGGACAATTCTTGTCTGCTTTCATTCTTATGAAGGTTTTTTATTTTTTCATATTGAGTAAAAAAAAAAAACAAAAAACACCAGCTACTCAAGGATCATGTTTTATGGGACTATTAACCGCTACAGAAAGAGCAATAAAATGAAGGCATTTTCACCATCTCAATTCTCCCTGGTAGGTACACAGAAAAACATTTTCTAGCCTCATTTTCACATTCTTGGAGCCATGTGACTGAGCTCTAGCCAATGAGGTGTGGGAAGAAGTAGTTTAATAACATTTAGGCCTGGCTCTTAGAAATATTGTCCCTATCTTCTAGCCCTCTTTCCCCTGGTAGCAGTGACCTGGAAGACCACATTTCATGTGGTGAAGTCACAAGCGAGAGTGTGGCCCAAGCCAAATCAGGAATTTTTGATCCATAAATATGTTACTTTGTTAAGCTACTGATATGCCAGGATCAATCTGTTGCCGAGTATCCTAGCCTGTCCTGATGAATATAGCTACCCAAATAATGCACGTCTCAGAGATAAATCTTGATGGACTAACTTGTCTTGCATGCCAATCTCTGAATTAAGTAATATAGCAAAGGTTTTAGAATAATCTGAATGGCCAGACCCAATTTGAAACTACCCAAAAGTAAACCATATAAAATATCAGAGGAGTCAAAATGCAAGGAACAGAGGTGGCAAGTGAATTAAATGTTCACTATATAGTCTACAGCCTTTACTTAACCCTGTTGGGTAACTGGTACTAAACATAGTTGCCAATTTCCTAGAACATTGATAATCAGATCTATATTCACCTATATCTGAAAGGGCAGTCATTTTCAGAATAAATCTGTTATCTATTTCCATAGCATAAATCCATTCAACATTTTAACTCAATAACCTGAGCTAAATTTTGTGCCTGAAAATTTGTTTTCTCACCCACATCTTATTTCATGCTGCTCAATTCACTCATCTTATTCAAATACAGAAGGGCTTTATGCATATTTCTTATTTTTTACTAACATTGTCTTCTTACTTTGTTTTTATTAAATATTAATACATTTGTCTTCAGGAAAAATTAAATTTCTCTCCTTGCAAATCCCATGAAAGTAGAAAGTTAAATTGAAGGGATCATGGTTGGTGTTGTGTTTGAGGGAATCTCATCTACATTAATCCTATTCTGGGGCCAATTTTTATTACAGAATATATATGTGCACTTAGAAAGTAGGCAGGGAATATTAGAATTTAAAGTGCACAGAGCAATCCAGTCCTTTTTTTGTGCTCTGGGTTGTATAGTGCAATCAGAGGGATCTTTAAAGACATCTGATTTTCCTCACTTTAAATTTCAGACTTTTTAGGAAAACTTTACTTTCACAATTGGGCACAATCTTAAAGGGTAATTCCTGCCATAGTATATATTATTCCTCTTTCCTTAAGCTGCATTTTTCTTTGTGCTCTAACACTGTATTTGGCTTCCTTCTACAAATGGGTACTGTACTGAATGCTATGAGTATTTTGGAGCAGTCCGAGGCAGGGGCAGCAAGATGTGCCCATCTAAATGCTCAGATCCATGATATAAATTAGTTTGTAGAGATTCAGAGGACAAAATAATCTCAATTGAGAAGAATACTATTGATAAACCTCAGGAAAGAAGAGATATTTAAAATGTCATAAAGAATGGATTTGTGTATGGGTAACAATTAAAAATAAAAAGTTACTCTTATTTGAGATACTCATGCATGAGTGGAAAAACAATATGGCTGGATTGCTTTGGAAAGATGTGAGCATTCAATGAAGGATTAGTTACATGGACTAGCATGTTTAGTGTTTATAACAAGCCTATGATGTATCCTATGTATGCTATGCTATGTATGCATGCATTCATGTATGCATTCAGAACACTTTCAGACCAATAAAAAGTTAGAAAATATTGCAATAAACACCCTCATATGCATTAACTGCTCCATTTATTTCCCTACATATGCTCCATATATTAAAACCATTTGAATATAGGATACATCCATGCATCACTTCCAAACATGCATCTCAAAAATAAGAATACTGAAGGATCCATCTCTCAACATCAAGGATATTCCCCTTCAAAAAAGTCTACCACCATCCATAAAAAAATCAACATTAATTCAACTCCATCCTATAATATTACATTTAATTTCTATCTCCAGTTAACTGAAAAAGCATACTTATGGTTTCTTGTAAAAATTCACACATTTCATTTGGCTGTGGTATTCTCTTAGTCTTCGCAATCTAGAGTAGACGGTCCACCATTCTATGTTATCACAATATTGAATACTTTGATGACTCCAGGTCAGTTGTCCTATAAAGTATTCCACATTCTTGATTTGCTGACAATTTCATAATGATGACTTAGATCATATATGGTGCATGTCTGGGGAACGCTCAAAGCTCAAAGGCTGCTTCTGAAAATAAACTTTCTATTACTCCCTCATTGGTTCAAACACTGTTCTCTCTTTCTTTCTCTCCCTCTTCTATTATTATTCTTCAACCTGCCCTGTGCAAAGTTATCTTCTTTATCTTGTACTCCAGAAACATGCATAGTCAATAGTTGTAGTATGCTTTTCAAAAGCTGGAAATGGCCACCCTTCTGACATATAGAAAAAAAAACACACTATTTTTGGAATAATGAAAGGATGAACCTGGGATACACTGACCACGTTCATAACCTATTAAATTGTGCCTTATTGCCTATTGTTATAAACACATACTTTTATTAAGTAAATATTCTGGGGTTAATTCTGAATGTAGGTTTCTTTGTTGCCTTTTTGTATTCCTCAAAATATTTCCAACAATCATGTTCATATTATACATGATATTTTTTAAAGTATCAATAAACTTAAAATAATTAGGTGCTTCTTTCAGATGAGCTTATTAGTTGGAGAATGAGTTCATGTTAAAGAGGTGAATAGTGGCAAGTAGGGTCAAGTGATTTGGCTATTGAAAGAGCTACAGATACATCAGTTTCCTCCCCACAACTCTGTTTAACTGTGCTGATGATACTTGACTGGGTTTCAACCATGCACATATGCTCACTGGACCATTGGCTTGGTGTGCATTTGTCAGACTCAGCCAAAGCCTCAGCAGGCAGCTTGCATGCCTCTTGACATCCATATCGAGGTCAATGTGCAGTAGGCAGCACCTGGGTGATTGACTACCTGTGGGAATTGTAAATTTTATACATAGGCATTTCTCGAAGATATCAGAGGTTTAGTTCCAGACCACTGAAACAAAGTGATGGTACAATAAGGTGAATTGTAGTCTTTTGGCTGGTGGAAGGTCTTACTTTCAATTTGTAAAATATGCAACATCTCTGAAGAGTAATAATGTGAAGCACAATAAAATGAGGTATGCCTGTCTTTCCTCTCCCCTTGGGAAAGTTGGCATTCTCTGTGTTCACCTCTCTCTGCACAATGAAGTCTATCTAAATACACCTTAAAACTGTCTTCATTTGCAAAATGTTCAAATTCTGTTTCTCTTAAATTGAGTTGTGCTCTGTTAACTCTCTAAGCCTTAATTTCCAAACTGACACACAAAACAGACAATGTGAGGAGCTTAATTCTTATAAAAAGAAACTGAGGTTGTATTTTAAAAGCTTCCCACAATTATAATTTTATAATTCTCAGCCCAGATGATGTCACCAAAATTTTGTATTATATATTTAGAGATGAAATAATACCAACTCTCCATAAACTATCTTAGAAAAAAAGAAGAGGAGGAAGAATTTCCAACTCATTTTATGGGGCCAGAATAATTGAATAATTTTGATACCAAAACAAGACAAGAACATTACAAAAGAACACAATTATAACACCAATATTTATCATTAATTTAAATGCAGAATACTTAACAAAATAGTATCAAGTAAAATGAATATTAAAAGGGGAAAAGTTTACACAGAAATGCAAAGCTGAGTTAATATTTGTAAGTAGACAAATATACATCTCAGTATATTTAGAAAAATCACTGAGAGTGTCAACACACATTCATGACAAAAAAGATCTTAGCAAATGTGGAATAAAAAAAAAACTTCCTCAATTTTATAAAGCACCTACAGCCAACATTATTTAATGGTAAAATATTGAATGTGTTTCCCCATATTTGGGGACACAGTGAAGATATTCACTGTCATCATGTCTTTTAAACATTTTACAAAGGGTTTATTTATAGCTAGATAAATATAAAGCATACAGATAAGGAAAAAATAACAACATAAAATGTATTTTTAAGATAAACCTTAATAAATGTATCAAAATATTTTCACAACATAATAAGTGTATTTGGGAAAATCACAAGACACAAAATCATTCATCAATATAAATTTATCTCTGTAGACTAGTAATAAAAATTGTAATATTATATTAAAACATTATATAGAAAACATAAATTACTTAGGGATAATCATAATAAAAGATGTACAGAAATTATACATTGGAGAAATAGAAAATATTGCTGAAAGAAACTAAATAGGAATAAATAGAGAGATAACCCATGATAATGCAATGGAATACTCCATATTGTTAAGATGTCAATTCTCTCCTATTTGATTTCAAGATTTAACTCAATCTCATTCAAAATTACAGTGGAACTTTTTAAATAGAAATTGACAAGTTTATTTTAAAACCTATATGGACATGACAAGGCCCTAGAATTCCCAAATTAACCTTGAAAAAGAAGCATATAGTTGGAGGATTTACACTATCTAATTTCAAGATTCTTGTAATGCTTCAGGAGTCAACATAATTTATTAGTAACATAGGAATAGAAAAATAGATCAATGGAACACTGGGAATTAACCCACTGTTATTTTATTTTAAGAACATACCAAGCTACTGTTATTTCTCAAAGTGGCCTCGTGTACACAGAGGGCAAGGAGAGATTGATGAAGGAGGCAGTCCATTCCAGATCGGTAGCTGGCAGGTGCAATAAACAAGGGAACTTACATATGAGGCTTGCCTTTGGTGGCCTCAAGATAAGTAGATCATGTCACTAATCCACCAGAATGTTAAAAATTTATCTATAGGCTTTAACTGGGTTTAGTCATGTATGCAACACCTTACTTTTTGAAGGCTACGTCCTTGAAACAGTTCCCATTGTGGGAACAGAAATTAGAACATACATTCCAAAGACAAAGACGGGGGTAAGAAGCATCTGATATCTTGGGTCCGGCTCACAGGTCAACTCTCAATGACCTCCACCAAAACTCAAAGATAAAAGTAAATTTTAAACATGTGGTGCCAGAATAATTCAATTTTCATATGGGTTAAAAGTAAACATCAACTACTACCTCACATTATATACAAAAATTAATATGTGGCACATCAAAGATATAAATATAAATGCTAACATTTTCAATCTTCCATAAAATAAATACAAAGCTAACTTTGAGATAAGATATAACACTGAGATATGTTTATTTTACAGGACACTGGAAAAATTGTCCTAGATTTAAATAAAATAAATTGGACTTCATTAAAATTAAGACATCAGCTTTTAAAAAGACACCATTAAAAGTGAATAGGCAAGGTACTAGAAAGTAAAATATGCATCTGTCAAAAGACTGTCATCCAGAACATATATCAAGTACTCCTACACATCCATAAAGAACAAACATGCAATAAAAATGGGCAAACTTTAAGAGACAATTCAAAGAAGAATATTATGTATTTCTAAATAAAATTGCAAAGAAGTGTGTGACAAAGTACTCAACATCAGTAGTCATTAGTGGAAACACAATGTGATTCCATTGCACACCCACCACAGTGACTAAAGTTAAATGCCTAATGCTAACTATTCAGGAAGATGCAGAGCTTATCTAACTGTCTTAGCTTGAGTTATAGAATAGATGCAATTGCCATAAAAAGGAGCCAAGTGAAGAAATGCTTATGGATTTGGGATTGGGAATGAGACAGAAAAATAGAGAAATAGAGGGACATAAATAGTAGCATAGAACACAATTCAAGAAGACAAAGTTCAAAGAGGTCAGTCAAGACACACTCTGCTAACAGTCTCAGGAGTTCCTCTTTAGGCACACAGTGGGACCTTCAAGCAATAAATTATCACAGTGGGGCTAAAAGATTATAACTAAGAGACTAAAGTTAAAAGGAGGAAGAGAGGAAAATAGTTTAGAAAACTCTCCCGAGAAGCATAGAGTGCAGGAAAGAAGAAAATTAAAAGTGTAGCTTGAGAAAATCTCTCATATAATAAAAAGGTCAAGTTTGTTTATAGGTATGGGAAAATCACTAATAAACATAGAGTTATGAAATGTAAGAGAGAATACAGGCAGTCCGCGGGTTACGTCGGACTCGACTTACGTCGTTTGGTGGTTACGTCGCCATCTCCCATTTATTTATAAAAAAAAAGTTCTGTCATTTCAACGTATGTACATATGTGCTTTATGTTTTTTATTACTTACTGTATTTACCACAAGTAAAGGTCGGGAATTGTTATCTTTCTTTTAAATTTTTTTACTGTTTCACTTCATTACTGCTGTGTATGTGCTCCATGTGAGTGATGTAGGTGTTTATGTAGGTGGGTTCCGACTTACTGCAAAAATCGCGTTACATCACACTGTAGGGACGGATCTCTGACGTAACCCATGGACCTACTGCATTGACAAATGCTGGAATAAGGCTTCAGATAAGTCAGAAATAAAAATATTAGGAGCACCCATGAAAAAGTTTAGCAGGTAGTTGAAGACACATTAGCAACATTTTGAGTCACCAAAATAGAAAACTTTATGTTTTAAACTTGATCTCAGAAGAAAAGGAAGTGGGATTATTTTGCAAGAATTAATTTCTCAAAAGTGAAACTGATGATGGCAAAACATTGTAAATCATTGTAATAGCAATTATAAAGAATCAGGAAGTTAAGAAGGGATGGATAAAAAGGTGACAGAGCAGCAAGGATAGACCAAATAGAGTGAATTGATATGAACTCATAAGTAGATATAAAAGAAGTTTTTTAATTTCATATAGTGATAGAGTTTAGGTGTGCTTGTAATTATTTTGCTCCTTGGGAATATCTCTATATATAAAAGCCTAAGCGACCATTACGACTGGTTGACCAGTGGCTAAATTATCTACTTATTCATTTATTTGATTCTCTAAACAACCTAATGAATAAAGTATTTTTAATTTCAGTCACATGATAAAAGTACAAATAATTACCATGTACAAGTTCAAGGATATAAGGAGCAGAATGAGATTATGATGGTCATTGAGGCAGTTTGTGTTCTTCAACTTGATAAATAATAACAGGATGGGAGAGACCATTTTAACCAAGTGGGATATGAATTTTCACTGTGAGGATGAAAGGAGTTAATATTCTCTCCCAAATAGCAGGCATGGCATCCTAGCTTTGCAGTTAGATGGAAGTACATGTCTGATCATTTTGCAAATGGAGACAAATTGTTTTTGGCAAGCCACTATTTTTTCTCACTTGAAGCAAAGCCATAAACAGCTTGGCTACAACTCTCCTTGAGAGACAAGAGCAGAATTCCTTATCTAGACAAACATAAAACAAGTAGGTAGAATTCCATCACTTCTCTCAGGTAGATAAAATGGTGCTTGGATTTAAATAACCAGGAGCTGGTGGGAGACAGGGTTAAAGTGCTCAATAAGGCAGGTTCTGTGGTCAGATCTCGTTCTGCTCCTTATATCCTTGAACTTGTACATGGTAATTATTTGTACTTTTATCATGTGACTGAAATTAAAAATACTTTATTCATTAGGTTGTTTAGAGAATCAAATAAATGAATAAGTAGATAATTTAACCAGTTTATACAAAGTATTCAAAAAATATGGTATACTGCCAGGTATATATTAAATACTCAATTAAATGTTAATGATACTGATGATGGTGAAAATACTTGTTATGAATGTGGTTGGCTAACCGGGGGCCATACCTCTAGATCTTTCCATCTATGTTTTCTGCCCAGAGGTGCTTGTGGAAAAACGTGTATACTTTAAGGAGGGAAGACCATGCACGTGTCATAGTTACGTCAATGAGTGCTCATTCACATCTCTGTTCTGCCTTTTCAGTGATTGCTTAAAATGCATCTAGAATTTTTTTCCTTCTAAACATCTTAAGAGTTCAATCTGAGTTTAATAGGAAAATTGCCCAAATACCTCTGTATCTGCTCTTAAATGTCACTTTTAAGAAGCAAAAATATTTTCCATGGAGTGCTTACATCCCTTAGTTTCACCCCCATTTATTGTCTAAAATATGCTTGTCTTACTAAATGTAAAAAAATAAAAGCCCCACTGCATTTATTACACACGCCATAATACTCAAAATAATGATTATTTATGCTGCCAGCAGTGGATGCAATCCTGAGCCACAAATCTGCACACTCCTTGCTACCAGTCCTGTGATGGCAGAACCTTTCACCTCGCCTCTACTGTTTACTCTGACCGCTGCGTTATCTTCAACATAGAGCAACGTGCCATCTTTCCTCCAGTATGACTTGCACTGTCGAATTACCACCGCTGCATGTCCCTTCTTTCTGAGCTGTGGTGACCATCACCATGTCGCCCACACCCGCAGCAGGAAGTCTGTTTAGTCATCCCTTCGAAGGACTGAATCATTATCCCTTTGAATGATTTCTGGTCACTCTGGAAAAATTAATTGTTATTTTCTGTAATAAGAGCCTGAGTCAACCTAGTTCTTACTGACTTCATACTCAAAAGTTACTGGTATAAGTACCTATGCGTCAGAGAAGTTTTGTAGCCTTTATTCTGATTTATTCCTAAAATATGAAAGATTTGCCTGAAATCAAAGATTATTTATGCTTTAACCGACTTATAGTAATAATAATAAAGCAATGTTCATCAACTCTGATCTCTGGTCATCTAGAAAGTCCTCCCCCCCTCCCCAGCCACACATAGCTGGGGTCCCCAAGGAGATGAATAACATACTGAGAAACAAGACAATATCCTGCTGCCTCCCACTGCTACTGCTCCATAGAATTGCTGAGTGCCTGTAGGACCCGATGAGTAATCCTTGGCCCACCAGGTGCTACTGTTTCCCCTGAGAACACCCAAGTCTTCCCCTGCCACAGCCCTAGGGTGTGATATCCTGAGAAGAGAAATATTTCCTCTCTCCTCTTGGGTCTCACTAAGTAAGAGTGGCTCGTAAGAAATGCTGCTTATGCCCCCAAATATTTCAGAGATATAAGTGCAATAATTTCTCCAGTTTTGTTTTTGTTATTGTTGTTATTCATTTGAAAACCTTTGTTTCACATGCCATTTAGAGATCAACTCTGCAGAGGGTGGTCCAGGAACACAGCTCAGTGATGGACCCTGTAGGGTACATGGAATGATCCCTCCTCTCCCACAGAACAAGTTTTCTCCAAGAAAGTCGGGAGCCTTCATAGAAGCAGCTATTGAAATCCCTGCAGAGGTTCCAAGGTGCATATGATTCTCACTCAGGTGTGATTCTCACTTGCTTGCCCCTCCAATTGCTCCGCCTTCCCACCTTCCAGCCCCATTACAGAATTACCGAGCACTATGTTTTTCTTACTGTTGTTTCCTTATGTAGACCCTTATGTTGTTTCCTTACTTTTTAAATCTAAGGTTAGTTAATTTGGTTACTAGTCACCTTACTGTTGTTTCCTTATGTAGACTCTATAGTTACTTTTTTAAATCTAAGGTTAGTTAATTTGGTTACTAGTCAGGGGCACCAGTGAAGCAAACATCTTGAGTTCAGCCTAGTGTGATCATGACCCATAGGTTAGGTCACACTCTGTATTCAGATGCCTTTTATGGAATAAACAGTGTCCTTCAGACAGTTCCAGGGGTGCCTGATGTTTCACTGGAGCCACTTTTATCTTCATGTGACAACCCCTGCTCTGGTACTGAGTAGTTTTTCGTTTATTGGGGAGGACGAATTGTTACCCATGAGATTTTAAGTGAGAACTGCAAGTAGGATAAGAGCTGGGTTTGTTAGCACAGAGTCTGGCTGTTCTCATTCCCAGCAATTCACTGGGAATAAGAAGAGCCATGGAAAAAGTCACAGAGGGTAAGCAATAAAGGTGAACCTTAACCTATTAATAGAGATCGGTTAGTGGGAGAGGTGGTCATTCCAAGTGAAAAAAATAACAATGACATTACAAATAATTTTTATTAATTCAGATTCTATTGGTGGGCTCTAGTCATCAGTGATGAATTTCATGTAATAGAAAGAGCAGCTTTAAATGGAAATCCAATAAGAATTAAGACAATGGTTCCCAGGAAAATAATGCTGAAACTACCCACCATTTATAAACAAGGCTCTAAAGAAGCCCATCTCTCCCTATGTCATTTGGCAGTAGGTGATCCCCCCCCCCCAAACACACACATATTCCCCATCTTTTCATCCCAATTTAATACAACATTTTCTTATCAAAGTGTTACTTTTCCACATAAAGTGCATTATTTTGCTAAGGATGACACTTAAGCTTTGCTAATTTTAAATCAAAATAGCTTTACTTTAACAAGAAACTCGGGCTTATGATCTCTTTAAAAATGTTTTATGCCTTTATGTACTCTTCTCTATAACCCCAATGCTTCGGCAAAACTAAGGAAAAGCACAGTTTATTTTAATAAAATTTTGATTTAGCAGTCCAATAAGCTCACTAATAACTTGCAAGAATAAGTCATGGTTGGACTGAAACCAGCAGTATAATCAGCCTGGTGTATCCCTGGCTTCTTTATCATGAAATAGTCAGTTCATAAGGCTTGAGAGAATTGAACATTTCAAAACTAAGAAGACATTTTCTATGAAGGAACAGATTTTTTAAAACTTTATCTTTAATTTTATAATTTTTGTAAACAATATAAATAAGGCTTTCTTATAAATAACTGGTATTATATCATCCTGACCTCAATAGAACTATGGTACAATTTTTCTCTCTTGTTACTCATTCAATTTGTGCACTCACTGTTTTATCACATAGATGAAAATGGCATATAGCGTGGGGAATTAAATAGCCTCCCAGTATACAGTTACATCTATCTATCTATTTATCTGTAATTTATTTTATTTTAAGATGGCACTGTGAATAACAGAAATAGTTAAAAATCATTGAAATTATTTAGAATTTGTTTCTATTAAGAATCAAAGTGGAAGGAAAGGGAAGGGAAGAAAGAAAACAGAGGTTGATGCCTCCAGTAAGTGGTAAAAATAAGAATCATCCTACATGCACTTAAAAATTATGTTGTGTGATTTTAACCTCCCCTCTGGGTAGAGGAAAACATACACTTAAAAGTTCCTAACCTATTCATTCACATTGGGTTGTTCTAAAATTGCTTCTATTTATTGAGAACCTATTATGTCAGGCACTGTACTAGATACGGTAGATCACCTCCTAGTAATCTTAGGTGGAGGTGCTGTGATCATTTTCATTGAACTGATGGGGAAGTTGAAGTTTAAGAGCAATCAATTGCATATTTAAACAGCTTATAATGGGCAGATCAAGGATCTAAGAAAAGAGGGGGATTTTAAAACCCTACCCCTTACCAACTAATCACATTCATAAGGAGGCTAAATGACTGCATACTCCACATTTCGCCTATTATGTCAGGCACTGTACTAGATACGGTACATCGCCTCCCAGTAACCTTAGGTGGAGGTGCTGTGATCATTTTCATTGCACTGTTGGGGAAGGTGAAGTTTAAGAGCAATCAATTGCATAATTTAAACAGCTTATAATGGGAAGATCAAGGATCTAAGAAAAGAGGGGGATCTTAAAACCCTACCCCTTACCAACTAATCACTTTCATAAGGAGGCTAAATGACTGCATACTCCACATTTCTCTTCATCCAGCTTGTCCCTCTTTCCTTATTGTGAAATTTTAATTTTCATAAGCTTTAAGCTTCCTAAAATCAGATGCCACATCTTTAGAGGAAAGGAACCTCAATGGATATAGAACCCTCCTTGTAATCTGGCCAATGGAGCTGCTGGGTAAGTGGCAGAATTCTTCATTCACAAATACAGACATACTGAAGGATCCTAGCTACCCACTCAAGATGCCCAGTATTGGTCTCACCAGCTCCCAATTCCTTACCAGAATGTCCTACAGTTGAGACCCAGCAGGAAGAAACTCATTCTACAGAGAAGCATGTTTGATTCTGGATTCTATTCCAGGCAAACACACAAAGACCAGAATGCATGCATTTTTAGAACCCAGCGCTTAGTATAGTGCCTGACAAAGAGTGAACACTCCCTAAAACAATAATTTCAACATTTGACAATATATAAACATTAATCATACTTTTCTAAGTTCTTTATGCTCATTATTTACTATTCATTGAATTCTGCTAAGGTAGCTACTAGTCTTATATTTTAAGTTTAAAAAGTGAGGCACAGAAAAAAACATTAATGTGCTTATATTCACAATACTAGTTAGGCACTGAGATGTCTTAAGTGATTTGTCTGACTCCAAATTTCTTAAACACTAAACTGATTTGTTTTTCTCCTGTAACCCCAGGACCTAGCTCAACTCCTGGCACATAATAAGGTTCCATATTATTTTTTTGGAGTTTGGCCAAATAAGTATATAATGAGAATCAGAGAAAGCAATGACAGCCAGACATATACCATCAGAAACCCAGCTGCTACTGTCATTGGGAATTTGGGCTCCATCTTCATGACTGTTTGAGAGGTGGTGATGGCAGAACTGGAGTTGTTTCCTTTTCCTGTGCCACAATAACAACAGCTTTTCTCCTCTTACCCCTCCCCTTTCATTAGCTACTTAGGAGGATTGAAATCCAGGTAAGATGTCTTGGTCTTGGTGTGCCTCAGCAGACAAGCCCTGGAATGATGTGCTCAAGGCAAAAGGTTGGAACAACAGCTAAAGGAGACATTCCCCTTCCACCCTGTGTGTCCTAGAACTAGATCTACACACTCTATTAGTAGTTAATGGGGCATTTCATGTTCTCCAATTTCTCTGTACTAATTACCTGCCTCCGGGTTATCATAGACAATTAGAAAGAACCACAGAAGCAGCAGAACTCTCTCCTCTCATCATCTTGTGCAGCATCAGGGAAATTTAATTCTACCGCTAGGAAGACAGTGTAAGGTGGATATTACAGTCTTAGAGATTCTGAAAGTCTTTGCTTTCTTTTCCTTAATGTACTCTTATCACTCTGTCTGACAGACATATGCATTGCCAGATTACCAGTTCAAATAAGTTTAACCAAGATGCTTCATTCTGACTGCCATGAATTTCAGGTGTCATAAAATATTTGTGAATTAAGATATGACACAGAATCAGATCTTTGCAACATCACCTTCACCCATCATGCACAGTGGGTCTGTCCCCCAAAGAACCTTGATTTAAAAATGGTTAGAAAAAAAAGCAATCTCACTTTTGGGTGCAATGGAAAAATCTTCCATTTTTGCTACCAACCAACATCTGGCAATGTAGTCCATAAACATCATTTATTATACTTACCAACACTACTATAGACTTTGGTCCTCCTGGCAACCAGAAAACATGGGGTGAAAAATACAACATATGTAACTTGGAAATGCATTATTTCCTCAGCTACAAAGTAATTGGTCCTTTGATGCTTATCCAGAAACCCACAATTGTTTCAGAGTGGATATTCCCATGAGTCCTCATGTTTAATTCCTACATAACCCTTTAAACACTCCTGGGTATTCTCTTTTCTTGCAACATCTTTTGTCTTAGCCTACCTGTAACCCATTTTATCTGCCATTTCCCTAAACTTAGTTAGAAAGGAACTGGTTTAGAGTTCATACTATGTTTTAGACACTCAAAGAAATTCCAAATACCGAGACATCCTAGAAACTGCCTTCCAGGATACTACTACCTGGTTATACAACGAGGCTCATGAACATTAAACAGAAGGGCAATGATAAAACCACTGTTGACAATTGAAAGCAAGGCACTGCAATTAAACTATATGAGTGTGCTGTTAATTACTCCTTTGTGCAGATTTGTGATTTTCTTCTACCCCTTGCTAGCTGGCTCATTCAAAATTCACAGAAAACATCAAGGAGAGAAGCTGAATATAATTTTGTATCAAAAACACAGTCACAAAATTTTGTGACTTTTATCAATAATGAGAGCTTCACTGCTTCTCTTATTTTATTTGTGCAGCAGGTGATCATTAAAATTAAGCCTTGATCAAATAAAACTCAAAGCAACTCATCTTGGGCTACATCTCACATAGAGAAGAAATGAATAGTTGTAGGGCTCAAGCTTTGCAGATTAAAAATGTAGGAAGACTATAATAATTAAGTGGAAGCTAACCCTTGGATAGCAATAGCCACTCACAGGCACACTGGCAAAAGTAATGAAGGAATTATAACTACCATGAATATTCCATATTAGGCTTTAATTACCAGGTCAGGAGACTGAGTCTTGATGATTTTTTAATGAAAGATAGGATGATTCCCAAATTTAGCATTTTTTATTTAAAAGCTCACTAGCCCACCAAAAATGTAAAAGTATGTGAAATATAGTTGTTAATTACCTTTGCTATTGTAATTATTTTACTATGTGTACGTATATCAAAACACCATCTCCTGCACCTTAAGATATACAGTGTTCATTTAAAGTTTTAATAAAATAAATAACAAAAGATGGGAAATATTTTTAAGAATAAATAAAAGCTCATTATTCCATTATAGCAACACTACTCCAAACTGCAGCAAGACCTGAACAAATAACAAAGCAGGGATGAAGGTATTTAAGTTACATTTTCAAGAGTAGACCTCTTCCAGATTGACTTTTATGATTTTTTTGGCTCCCAAGGAGAAGAAGCAGGGGTTACTGTCAAGGGAAGGAAATGTTTAGCAAGAGTTGATGATCTAGCCCTAACTGATTTGGCTCAGTGGATAGAGCATCAGCCAGTGGACTGAAGGGTCTCAGGTTCGATTCCTGTCAAGGGCATGTACCTTGGTTGCGAGCACATCCCCAGTAGGGGGTGTGCAGGAGGCAGCTGATTGATGTTTCTCTCTCATTGATGTTTCTAACTCTCTATTCCTATCCCTTCCTCTCTGTAAAAAATCAATAAAATATATTTTTTTAAATAAAAGAGTTGATGATCTAGTCATTATATTTGGAAAAAGCACTGCCCAGGATCTCTGCTTCGAAGCTTTTGCTCTTTCTAAGCCTTCCTCTGAAATTTGCAGGCAACACTAGATTTTAAAATTACATTAGCGTGGACTTTCATTCTTCAGGGTGAATACATTAAAGGTGGCCACTATTAAATTTTCTTTTCATATATATTGAAAGGGAAATAAATTGCCACCCTATTAGGCCTGTTTTAACGTTCTCTAAGCATATTATTTGCACATTTGATTCTAAGCCATCAATAGGCAATTTCTGGATTGATTCCCCCCCCCCACTATGAATAAGACAGTTTGGTGTATTTTTAATTATGGTGACATGAACCCTCTATGTTAAATACCCAAGAGAAGCATAAATTCATAAATTCATGTGCTAAGGGAAATGTGGGAATAACTGCTCTTTTCTTATTAATAATTTCTATTTCTATAAGAGAGATAGATTGAGGATCTTATCTGGAGGTTATACTTTTAAATAGTCAGGCGAAAAGCAGCTATAAAATAGCTTTTGAAGTTTGGATGCAATTGGAGTTCATTTGCAGCCAATTTCCATCATAATAGGATCTTAGATGTGAGCACAGGAGAAAAAGGGCTGATTCAGCCCTTGACACAATGTGGAATTGTTCTGGATGGTAATGTCTGTAGGTCTTGTCCAGACTGGTCAGGCACCAGGTCTCAAGGCTTTATTACTTTTAACTTAAAAACCTGTTTCCCAATCATAGTAATGAATAGACTACCAAACCTCTTCTCTCTCATTAAAAAAGTGAAAAGAACACAGTAGTTTAGGAAACTAAGCATGAGGGGAAATTGACGCAGAGGTCCTAGCTACAGTAAAGCAATACCTGAAGTAGCACAGATGGTCTTGTTCTCCCAACTAGTGCTGTGTGGTGGAGTTTGAGACAACTGAGTGCTACTTAAAAGTGGAATTAAGACGAGAAGAGGCAACCTGAGGAACCTGAGAGTGGCTTTTATGATCTGTGTGAAGGGTCCTGAAGATACGTTGGAATAATGATGACGGAATATGATGATACTTACCTATCTGTGAGGCTGACCTATGGAAAAGACCTCTTCTCTTAGAACAGGAAGTGGAATTGCTATTGAGTTCTCTACCATTCCTTCTGCACATGATAAAGACAGGACTTAGAGTTACTGTCATAAATTAAGCATAATCATCTTAGAATAGAAATTAAATTATTGGGAAAATAAGAACCTAGAAAGTACGATGGAAAACTATCAAGGCTGAATATGGTCTTCTCAGGCAGGCATTTTTAAATGCCAGTCATGGCCAAGGTACCTTCTGTGAATATTTTCGTACCTCATTTAGTACTTGCTGATGCTACTTCCAGAAAAGAATAACTTAGCTCAATTGCTTCCATAAACTTCAGCTGATTTTAAAGTCCCACTTTCTCACTGCTCCAGTGAGCAGCACTGGATAAGCTGAGAGCTCTCAGGCGCCACTATGCTGCAAGGGACGCAAGAAGAAGGGAGGCACAAAGGGATGAGCGAGACCTGAGCAGAGGCATCAGGAATCGTTGACCTCTCACAAGCATGATAGAGGACTTCCACCATGAGCAGAAATCACCAGTTACGATAGTTGCGTTTTGAAATTCTGAGTGTAAGATCTCTTGAATACATCCTTTAAGGTGTTTGTATTGTGCGAGAATTCAGTGGAGTGTGAATATAGAAATATAGAAATGTTTTTATGGCATATGTGATGAACTCCTAAACACCTGTAATGGCCTCTAAAATGATTCAAGGGGATTATTAAGTCAAGAGAGCCTCTGGTATGGCTAGAAAGTTGGTGGGGGCTGAACATCATTGTGATTTCATGATTGAATATTAATTTGACATTATTTGTCTTCAAACTCTGGTGGCATACCGAGACATATCACTATTATTAGAAAATAAGCCCTTTGACAGTCAAGACTCTGCCATCTTCCCTAGTCTCCCTACACTAAACACAGTAATTAGTACAAAGTCAGAATTCTCTGTTAGGTATATTCATGAATGAATGAAAGATTAAATGTTAAATGTATATCAGATGTGCATACTTCCCTACAATGAGGCTCATCCATAGAAACTACATCGAGTAATTGTGTCCATTTGTAACAGTGTGTTCCTTTGATTCTGCTAACAGCTATTTGGGCAAAAACCACCAACTCATTAATATTTATTACATTCAGGCTAAAAATATACATCTGCAAGAACAAAAGAGGTGAAACTCTTTAAATCAGAAGGGAGAAAAGTGGATAATTCAATAAATGTGATTTGTTATCTATAAATATATCTTGGGGTTGAAGTCAGTCCTAAAAGCAAAGCCAGTTTCCCAAAATAACTGTGTATAAGGGCCTTTATCATAATACCCAGGCATTAAAAATTATCATTAAAAGATAACAAGATGAATAAAACCGAGTTTCTTCAATATTAGCTCAAGGCAAAAGCCTAGGAATAGTTTAATGGAATCTATGTATAAACAGTTATTTATTTTTAATTTTAAGGTAAGGTCTGACAGTACCAGGAGGCATACACATGTCACAGTAGAGGATCATTCATCTGCCGACTATAACGGGTATGTCTCTAGGACTGTTTTATTTCATGTCTTTTTTTCTTTTACTCAGAAGAAAATGCACATTTGGGACAGAGCGTAACTGTTCCAGACAATGAAGGGATAGCCAATCCTGAGGTTAGCTCCTTCTCCCACATGTTTCCCCTCACAGCACTCAATCTCTTTACATAAAATAAGTTACACAAATATATGAAGAAATGTAATATCACAAATTGATAATCCATATATTTCAGTTCTGTTCTGCCTAGAGATATGTGAATGATAGCTAGATGGTTGATGTTAAATAAATTGATGGCACCCAGTCACAAATTTTAATAGACTTACAGTCTTCACAAAACAACCAAGGGTGATTTGTGCTGTGTGGTTCTAATTTGAAGCATACTAAGTAAAAATAAAGCTACCCCTCCTCAGCTCAGGCCTGCTTCATTGTCTCCTCCTTCTCTCCTATTTTGAATTAAATCTTAATATTTTCTGCCTTTATTCCCAAGACAATCAATTAAAAGAATGATGATAAACATAAAACACATTTATTAGTAAATCTGTTATTATTGTACTTGTTGAAGAAATCAGCCTAGAAGCATAGGGTAGTAGAAGCTATTGTTTCATTACCAAGAGTGACAGATGGAGTTTTTCAGAAGAGTTCTTTGTGTGTGTGTTGAGGGTGGAGGTGGTAGCAGGTATAATGGAAAATAGCTATTAGAAGATGAAAGGTTGCAGATGATTTTACCAAGTGATGAAAGGTTTTGGTTATTTTTAAAGCATGGCCCATTAAAATGAATCATTCTGATGATGAAGTAGTAGCAGCATCTTTTTAACAAAATGCATTAATTAGTGCTAAGAAAATGTACCAAATGGTAATTAGTATTTGTGATTTATTTTCAGGATCTTAAAAATGTTATTCTTCTCATTCCAGAAAACATAATCAGGAGTGAGAGTTGCAGTATCTAACAGCCAAAGGGTTTGGACATCATCCCTATAGGATACCAGCCCATAGGCCTTCAGTGGAATCATAAAGATCTTCAGGTAACCAGATGACAGTGCGGCCTCCCAAAACAGTAAGTCAACAACAAATATTTATTATATGACCCCTATGTGCCAGCAACTTTTCCAATAGAACAAAAAATCCACACTCATGGACCTGAAATTGTCATAGGGAAGAAAGATAAAAAAACACATAGTTCTTATTTCCCTCACCACCAGAAAAGTAGAGCATTCCTATGAAAACTTGTATAAACCAACATGGCATAATGCGCTCTCGTATTCATTGAAGCATTATTCACGGTAGCAAAATATGGAGACAATATGCATGTCCATCTGAATGGGTACATAAACATGATAGAATATTAGTCAGTCATAAGAAAAAGAAAATTCTGCCACTTGTGACAACATGCATGAACCTTGAAGGGATTAAGCTAAGTAAAATAAGTCAGACATTGTAAATAATCTGTTTGTACAAGCTCTGGGTTCTATTTAAATCCTCTGGAGAATGTTTATAGTTTTGTCTTCAAAAGTGGTCAAGCTAAGTTCAGACTGGGCAGCATTCTACACATCTCACTTCAGTTCTCAAAGCCCTTGATCTGCTGATATGTAGTGATCTTATACATGTGAGTTTCAGTATTCAGATGAAGAATGTACAGATCTGTTCATAGAATTAGATATCCTCTTCTCTAGCTCGCTCCCCTCCACCGTTTCCCCTCACCTTCTGGTTCACATCACCTTCTTTCTGGGCCATACTGATGACTTGGTCTCTACAGTGTTAGCCATGCTACTCTGCTCCACTATTGAGGAATATCTTTGTGATGAAGCCATAGTGGGGGCAAAGAATAAATTCAATTTAACATGCTGATTACTTCTCCACACCAATCTGCCTAGTTTTATTTGCTCTACTTAGTTTTTAGGTAGTCACTTTGAGTTATAATTGGCTGGAGGGCTGGGCTTTAAGGGGATTGCACTGAAATGCTAGACCTTGAACTACTAGAGTATATTTTGATAATAAAAGTTAAAGGGATTATATTAAATGTCAGATTATATTAAATTTTCAAACATATTTTTATTGATTTTAGAGAGAGGAAAGGAGAGGGAGAGAGAGATAGAAACATCAATAATGAGAGAGAATTATCGATCAGCTGCCTCCTGCATGCCCCCTACTGGGGATTGAGCCTACAACTCAGGCATATGCCCTGACCGGGATCGAACAGAGGCATCCGGGTTCATGGGTCAGAGTTCAACTGCTGAGCAATACCGGCCATGCTCAGATAGTAATTTTTAAAGAGAAAGGATTCAAGAGTGAGTTCATGAATTTTGGCCTCACAATTGAGCTTATGCTATTGCCATTAGCTTAAAAGTGGAATATCTCAGAAGGACTAGGTTTGGGATAGAGATGTCAACAATTTCAGTTTGAACAAGTTGAGCCACCTAGTCTATTACACATCTAATTAAAAATTTACATAAGAAACTTATTATACAAATCTTATTTCAGTGGGGATATCAAAACTGGTGATACTTTTGTGAATCATCCACATATAGATGATATAAAAAGGCATGGGGCTGGATGAGATCACCAAGGGAGTGGGTGTAAATAGGAAAGAGAAGAGACCAAAAGAGTCCCAAAGGACAAACCTGACTCACTGAAGAAGCAATAAAATAAAATGTGCAAATGTGCTCCAAGCAATATGTAAAAAGGAATCATAAGGTGGAATAACAAATGCAGTTTGGGGTGTCAGGGAAGTTACATACAGATAGGCACCTCTTCAAATAAGGGTGTGCGTCAAAGTTAACCAAGGAAAGGAAGGAAGGCAAGGCATTCCCAGGCGATAAGACTCTAATGAGCAGAGAAAGATTCAACAGCATGACTGTAGTTCAGTGGTTCGAGAGGAAAAGCAAGGCAGGGAGGGTCAACGGTGTGCTGGGGAGGAGAGAATAGAATAAACCACTGCAGACTTATTCATCCTGATAAGCAAACACCTTTTATCAAGAGAGTGTGCGGTTTTGAACTATTTCTGAAGGTGCAATATTTTATTTGAGTAACCCGAGAGAGAATTTAAATTCACAAAACAAATCTCAGGGGAGTTTCTCTGTTGAAAATGGTGCATTAGGGAAAGAGAGAGGCCACTGTTCGTATCACGCTCCCTCTAGGTGGCAGCCCCTGAGACACCTTCAGAAAATCTTTAGAATTCAAACTTTGGAATATAGTCATGCACGCACTGCTTGAGAACAGGGAAATATTCTGAGAAATGTGTTGCTAGGCAATTTCATCATCATAGAGGCACTTACACCAACCTAGATGGTATAGCCTACTACACACCTAGGAAACATGGTCTAGCCAGCGGTCGGCAAACTGCAGCTTGGCAAACTGCGGCTCGCGAGCCACATGCGGCTCTTTGGCCCCTTCAGTGTGGCTCTTCCACAAAATACTGACTCTTCCACAAAATACTGACTTCTGCACATGGGCCACGAAGTTTCAATCGCACTGTAGGTGGGCGCCCGCATGTGGTATTTTGTGGAAGAGCCACACTCAAGGGGCCAAAGAGCCGCATGTGGCTCGCGCGCC
>NW_005356043.1:503958-515271 GCF_000412655.1 Myotis brandtii
GTATTTTGTGGAAGAGCCACACTGAAGGGGCCAAAGAGCCGCATGTGGCTCGCGAGCCGCGGTTTGCTGACCACGGGTCTAGCCTATCGCTCTTAGGCCACAAGCCTGTACAGACCTCATGGCACAAAACAACATGAGAATAAATCAAGCGCAAGGGAAATGATACAATCAAGAGATATGGTACAAATGAGATATGTGGGGCTGCTGCTGGCCTAATACGGCATACTATTTTACAGAAAACACTTTTTTAAATAAGTAGAAAGAGTACACTATAAAATAATGGTAAAATGAATAGTAAATACCTAAACTAGGAGCAGTCAATTTCTTATCATTATTAAGTATTATGTACTGTAATTAATTGTCTATATTTCTATATGATTGGCAGCACAGTAGGCTTGTTTGCACCACATCACCACAGACATGTAAGTAATGTGTTGTGCTATATGTTGCAACAGTTACAGTGTCACTGGGTGATAAGAATTTCTCAGGCCCATTTTACTAGTATTCTTGTGGGAGCACCATTGGACATAGGGTCTGTCCTGACTGAGTATTCATGAAGCAGCACATGACTAGTGAGGTGTTTTCAATGACATGGCTGAGTTTTCTTTTTAAATACTGTATTATCACTTATGTGGGATGGAGTTAAAGGAAATATCATTGGCACATGCAGGGAAAGAAGAGGAGGAGACGTAACAGTCCAGGAAAGAAATGACAAAGACCCAGGAGGATCAGCTCCTTACAGAAAATCCCCCAATGTCATCGAGGTA
Source organism: Myotis brandtii (assembly GCF_000412655.1). Taxonomy (NCBI): domain Eukaryota; kingdom Metazoa; phylum Chordata; class Mammalia; order Chiroptera; family Vespertilionidae; genus Myotis; species Myotis brandtii. The sequence continues at coordinate 504,726 of NW_005356043.1, forward strand.
AGGAGGTGTGGTAAGCTGAAGTGACTTTCTTATAAAGCAGAATCTAGTCCGTAATGATGTGAGCGCTCCCATTTGAGTTAGATTTCTAAGAACTCTAGTGTATAACACAGAGGCAAAGGGAGTTTTTCTATTGACTCAAGATGTACTAGTATCTGGAGCGGACAGAAAACTTTTCACAATTTCCCCACTCACAGTATCAGCCCCCATGGCCTTTTTTAGGACTCTCTGGAACATAGCATTTACATACAATGAAGTTTACTGGTAAACAGAGTACAGTTTTTATGAGTTTAAGAAACACTTTAGTTAATATAATTGCTGTCACAACTAAGATATGGAACATTCCATTACTACCCAGAGGCACTTTGTAGTTCACCTCTCCGCCGACCGCAGCCCTTGGCAACCACTGATAGGACATCAGTCCCTACAGTGTTGTCTCTCCCGAATGTTATGTAAATGGACTCATACAGTATTCAGCATTTTAATACTGTATTTCATTTTAACATAGTGCATTTGAGGTTTTTCCATGTAGCTGCAGGTAATAGTACTTTGTCCCTTTTTAGTACTGATACTCTCATGGTGTGGATATACTACAGCTTGTTAATCCTTCTCTAGTTGTGGGACATTGAGTTGTTTTCAGATTTTGGTGATTATACGTAAAGCTCATATAATCATTCGAATACAGATTTTTGTGTGAACATAAATTTTTATTTCACATAATTAAATGTCTAGAGTGGAATGGGTAAGGTTATGTTAAACTTTATTCAAAAAATCGAACTGTTTCTGTATTGTTCAGAGGAGCTTTCACATAACAAGAGGAAAGATGAGTTGTGATGAGAGAGGTTATAGAGCTCTCAAAACCTAAAATAGTTATGTTGCCCTTTAAAAGTAATGCTGACCTTTGGCCCAGAATATGGTCTTTCTTAGTGAATGTTCCATGTGCATTTAAAAAAATTAGTATTTTGCTATTCTTGAAGTGTTTTATAAATGTTAATCAGTTCACAGCCATTGATGGTAATGTTCAGGGTCTGTTTTCTGGCCAATTTTCTAGTTGGTTGTTCTATTATGACTGAATAGCAGTGCTGAAGAGTGTTGAGGTTTCCTGCTACAATTTTGTATCTGCCTCTTTGTCTTTAAGTGTTATCTATTTTTGCTTCATGCACTTGGAAGTTCTCTTTTTAAGTGCATACCCATTTAGGATTTTCTGTCATTGTGTTGAACTCAATATTTTATTATTATATGGTAGCCCTTCTCTAATCTCTGGTAATATGCTTGTGTCTGAATTGAATTTTGTCTGATATCGGTATGCACACATTAGCTTTGATTAGTGTTTGATTTGGGTTTGCATGGCATGTCTGTTTTCATCCTTTTTACTTTTAATGCGTTATGTTTGTTATAATTAACACATAGTTAGACCTTGCCTTTAGAAATTAATAGACTTTTAAGAGAAGTTTTACATTTACAGAAAAACTGAGCAGATTAGATATTACACAGAGTTCTTGTAACCCCCCCTCCCTCATTCCTCCCTCCATCTCTTCTATTATTAACATTTTACATTAAATGTGGTCAATGTGTTAGGACTGATGAGCCACTATTGATATACTACTATTAACCAATGTCCCATATTTTACATTAGGGTTCACTATTTGTGTTATAAATTCTATGGGATTTGACAAAGATATTATGAGATGTATCCACCACAATATATCTACCTTTCTTGAATTTTGCACACACACACACATACACACACACACACAGATACAGTGCACTAATATTATTAAATTTTGTTGGATTAAAATTGTGTATCTTTAGTATTTGATAACTTATTTCATCATTTTGAAATACTGACTTTCTATTTTAAACAATAATGAGTTTTGGATAATTTTACTTCATGTAGTGAAAGGTTGACATATTCCTGAAAGTTATACTTAAATTACATTTTCATATATACTAATATGTATAATTTAGTGACTCTGATGAATACTGTGGCATGCCCTTTGGGAAATAAATAATCTCTTTGAAACATACTTAGCTCATAAATTACTTTTTCAATGTATAATTTTAAAAGAATTAAACCCAACCTGTAAGACATTTTATCAAAAGGACAATTACTCTTATGCCACAGAATTATTCAGTGGTTAAGGGGATGCATTGGGGGTTTATTTAAAATGCCTTAAATAGAAAGTTACTTCTAATCATATTTTAGTAAAAGTCTCTTTTACTGCAACATAGAAATATATTTTGTTGCCGAGTGAGTGCAAAGTTAAAATAGATTATAGTTATCATGTAGGAGTTTTATTCTAACCTGCAATCATCAGAACACATCATGAGTGACATGCTTTGTTCTATCAGATGAAAGCCATTGACAAGGTAAGTATCATGTAATCCGGGGTCTATATGCAGGCTGACAGGAGGCTGGAGGCCATCTCCTCTCAGGAATAATTAATGGAGCAGAAAGTCAAAGTAAAGATTCTATACAGACAGGATAACACTTTCCAAATCTCTGCAGATTTTTTTCTGAGGAAAAAGGGTGTAGGCATTGTAATAGCTAAGGGAACTGTGCTAGGATTAGTGTGTCCAAATAGAATCTCACTACCTACCTACCCAGGGTCTTATCTCCTACATACTTTCAAAGCTTCCTTACTTCTCAGCTCTAAGAGTCTGGGTATTGAAAGAATGCTTCATATTAATTAAATATAACATAATTTAATGAATCAGGAAAAACGGTGTTATTAGTTTTTAAAAAATAAAGTCAAGAGTTTGTAGACTTTTTAAAAAAAGTATAACTTAAACTGTACCATGGCTATGGGGTAAAATTTGAGTAGAAGGATAACAAGGCATTACAGAGCAGGGTATTTTGTGAACAGATTGTGTCCTTTAGGGCTCTTAGTTATATGAAGCAGAAAGCAACTCTGGTAACATAAGCAAAAAAAAGAATTGATTGGATGGATACAGAGTAATGCATTAAATCAAGAGGGAACAGGACAGGGGCCTGGCATACAAACACAGACTCAAATGCAGCCTCAGCGCTTCGTGTGATCACCTTTGACCACTTCCCTGAGGTATCTTCTCAAATTTAAAATTCCTCAAAAGATACAAATTAAGAAATATGCTTCTAAATATTGCATGGGTCAAAGAGAATAGGACAATAACAATTAGAAAGAATCCTGAACAAAATAAAATAATGATATCAAAATCTGCTGGATACAGTTAAAGGTGTGTTTAGAGGGACATGTATAGAGGTATATAAAGTTGAAAATTATCCAAGATTTCATGTTCAGAAACTATAAAGAGAACAGAAAGTTAAACTCAGGGGACAGAGATATTAAATGGTAATAGAGGGAAGAAATATATTGAAATAAAAAGCAAACATGAAATAAATAAAATCAACAAAGCCAAACTTTGTTCTTATTTTTCTTATTAAATTATTGTTATTAAACCCTGGTAAGAATGGTTTTAAAAGAGGAAGAAACACAGATTATTAATATCAGGAATAGAAAAGAGAATATATCTCAACTCTACCTACATCAAAATATAAAATAAAGCAGTATTATTAACAATCCTATTGTGAGAATTTTTGATAATTTTGTTAAGCTATATAAGTTAATTGAAAAAGTTAAAAAGAAAAAAAATGACCACTCAAATAGTTGCAGAAAAACATTTATTAAGAGTTAATACTCTTTATGATAAAAATTCTCAACAAATTAGGAATAGAAAAGAACTTTTACTTTCTCATTGAGATTAGGAACACATCAGGCATATTTACTCTTACCAGTTCTATTCAACATTTTCCTAGGTAGTCTAGCCACTATAATATGACATAGTGGGTAATACTAAAGATTATAATTTAAAAACTCTTATGAATGTACAAATTAAAAAATCCAAAAGGTTTGTTTGCCATAAAGTAATTATCCACAAATCAATCATATTTTATATAGTAGCAATAAATAATAAAAATTAAATATTAAAAAAAACATTTAAAATGCTACCATTAAAATATCTGCAAGCCTTCCTACTGAAAACTACAAAGTATTTAGGGAAAATAAGGAAGATATAAATAAAAAGAGGAATATAACATGGTTATATTTTGTGCAGGAGTCAAGTATTTTGTTAGGTCAATTCCTCTTTATTTATCCGTAGAGTAAAAAAAAAAAAAGTTCTAATTAAAGCCCCAGTACTTTATTTTTATTAAAATTGAGAGGCTGAATCTAAATTTTGTATAAAAATTCAAAAGGACTAGAATAGCCAAGACATTCCTAAATAAAAAATCAATACTGTGGGTTTTAAACTACCAAATAATAATATAAATTATAAAGTTACAGTAATGAAGACAGAGTAAATGTTGAACTAAAAATAGAAAAGTAGCTCAATTGAATATAATTTTTAAAAGTCGATTAACAGAACCAATATATGATATCACTTGACTTGTGTTAGAGGTGCCACTGTAATGTAATAGGAAATACATAATCTATTTAATAATTATGTATTAATTATTAATACATGATGCTGGGTTACACAGTATATACAAAATTTAATTTGAGGTTGATCACAGACAGAAATATGAGAGGTAAAACAATAGATTTTCTATAAGTACACATAAAAAATTACCTTTATAACTTTGGGGTAGGTAAGGATTTCATATGCAGAACATAAAATCTTAGTAAAGAAAAAGATAAAGTGGACTTTATTAAAATTGAGAACTTCTGTCCTTCAAAAGATGACATTAAAAGTGAAACACGCTCAGTGGTTGAGCATCGATCTATGAACCAGGAGGTCATGGTTCGATTCCAAGTCAGGGCACATGCCAAGGTTGAGGGCTGAATCCCCAGTGTGAGGCTTGTAGGAGGTAGCCAATCAATGATTCTCTCTCATCATTGATGTTTCTGACTCTCTCTCTCCCTCTCCCTTCCTCTCTGAAATCAATAAAAATATATTTTTGAAAAATGTGAAATGCAACTGTGATAGGAAGAGATAGTCGCAATGAATGTTTCAGGAATATACTTATTTTTAGGGTATATAAAGAATTCCTAGAAATTATTATGAAAAAAATTGACAATGTAATACAGAAAATACTTGAACAGATACTTTACAAAAGAAGATATCCCAATGACAAAAAAAATTATAAAATAACCCAGGATAAGTAATCTTCAGGGAAATAACAAAGTAATATCAAGAGATACCACTAATTCCAACTCGTATTAAAAATACTAAAAATACCAAATATTGGCAGAGATATGAAGCAAATTTAGTTCTCATCCAAAGATGGTAAAATATAATTTAACTTCTTTGAAATCTCTTTGGCAGTGTCTATTGAAGGTAATTTTCCTATACATGATAGTCTACACCTCAGTAATTCAATTCCTAATTATATACTAATAGAAACAAATTAATTTTCTCATCAAAGAATATGTACCAGAATGCTCAGAAATCTTTATTTAAAATTAGCAATGCTGAATGTTCATCGATAGCAGGCAGGATGGACAATGTGTGGAACATTTCTACTATCAGACACTATACAGCAGTGAAAAAAATTACATACAGCAGGGATTAATTTCAGACATATGGATACAAAAATATTACATAAAAGAGTATATATTTTATGATCATGTTCATAGAAACTTCAAAAATATACAAACCTACCCTATAATAATGAAAGTCAAAATTCTGCTTACCTTAAGCATAATGACTTGAAGAGGCATGAAGCAGAGTTCTATGCTTATAGGAAATATGTTTTATCTTTTTCTTTGGGTGAACCCATGAGTTAATATGAGTGTAAAAATTCATCAGTCTGAACACTTCATATCTGTGTACTCTATTGCACATGAATAGTAGTACATCAATAGAAACATTCTTTATTATTATTTTATTTTTTAAACTTTTTAATGTATTTTTTTATTGTTTAAGGTATTACAAATAGTAGTACATATGTCTCTTTTTTCCCTCCACTTATTATTTTAGTTAAATTGATCGGGTGACATTATTTAATAAAATTATATATAAGTTTCAAGTGTACAGTTCTATGATACATCATCTGTATATTGTATTGTGTGCCCACCTCCCAGTCAGATCTTCTTCCCTCACCACATATTGATCCCCTTTACCCTTTTCTACCTCCCCACCCTCTTTCCCTCTGTTAACCACCACACAGTTGTCTGTATTTATGAGTCTTCGTTTGTTTTTCTTATTTGTTGCTTTCAGTTTTATATGCCACATATGAATGAAATCATATGGTTCTTAACTTTTTCTGTCTGACTTATTTTGCTTAACATGAAATTACTTGGAGTGAAGTTATGATTGGTCAAGGACATTGTCATGCTTACCCCTTAGCATGGGCAGATTGGAACACCTTGTCTAGGAGTTTCACAAAACCACAGTAAGGATTCCCAAGAAAATTAAATGTCCCAAGAAAAGTTTCCCAAGAAAATTAAAAGGATTATTACCAAGGACAGAGGAGGGATGTTGTGCTGGCAAATCAACAGATGACTGTCAAATATGGTAATGGCAGGACAATAATAATAATAGACACTTATGTTTATATAAGCCTTTATTTTTTAAATATATTGTTATTGATTTCAGAGAGGAGGAGAGAGGGAGAGATAGAAACATCAATGATGAGAGAGAATCACTGATCGCTGCCTCCTGTACGCCCCCCACTGGGGACCGAGTCTGAAACCCAGGCATGTGCCGCCACTGGGAATCAAACCATGACCTCCTGGTTCATGGGTTGACCCTCAACCACTGAGCAACACCAGATCTGCAAGCCTTTATTTTTATTTCATTTAACCCTAACAACAATCCTATAAGCAAGTACTGTCATCATTTTTTACATTTAATGTTAATAAGGCACAGAGAGCACATAGAGAGTTAGATTTAAGAACTGAAGGCAAATTACCTGTCTCAAGAGTCCACATTAGGAACCTCTATGTTATGCTGCCTTTCAAATATTCTCTAGATGTTCAAGGATATTAAAGTAAACCAGGCAGAATACAGAAAAGGGAACCAGGAAAAATAAAAGACCTTTATTAAACTATTTCTTTGTTCCATTTCATTCTACTTATAGGGAAAAAAAGTTTGCAAACCTTCATTTTATGAATAAGAAGCCAATTTACGGCTGCAAATTCGCTAATGCCTGGGAGCTTATAAAAACTCACCAACCCCAAATCATTTCATTTTTAATGATTTATCACATATAATTGGAAATTGAGAGCCTTTGTCCTTTCTAAAGCTCAATATCTTCTCTTTGAAAATTAGGGGCTTCAGTGTTTATGATACCAAAAGATTCATTACGCCATTCATTCAAAGATTAGAACTTCTACTTGGAAGTGGATAACAGAAAATGCCATTTGGGTCCCTCATCATAACATTGAATAAGGTCACATAATTGGAAAGTTATTAAAGCATAGCAGGTGTTATTGGGTGATGCTACAGTCAGATACCACAGTTATGGTCTTGCTTGCAAACCCAAGTCATTTCAAAGTGGAAAGGATAACAGTTTCAAAAGGGTGAAAGAAAGAAAAGTCTTGTGAATGAAATCATGCTCTGAAAGCAAGCATACCTATGCCCTCAGGAAGTTGTAGCAACAATTAGAATTTAATCCAATGAAATAAACTTCTGCAGGGCAGAGGAAGGTAATGTTAAACAAGAGGCTTTATTGGATTGGCCTCTGAAACAGATACATGTGCAAATGCAAAGCTGATAAAAAGAAATAAGTTGGATATAACCCATTAAATGAATCAATATCAGTCTGCTAACACTAATCTCTTTATGGCAGTTTTCATTATAAATCATGACTCGAATTTTTTAATAACCCACCATCAAAAGTCTAGCTTTGAGTGAAATAAGGGTTATCTTTACATATTATTAATGCACTTGTTCCTGAATATTAACTCAAAACAAATTTGTCATTTCCCTCAAAGCTTGCTCACCTTCTTAGCCTTTCATGATCCTTACATTTGTCTCCTTCAATTCGGCTTAAAATATTCTGATGTTTTTTTAAAAATGGGCAAACATCATAGCAGAAATTTATGAGCTTTAGTAAATCTTTACAATTCAGGTGAACTTTCATGTATTTCTTCATTACAAAAATCTCAAAGTCACTTCCATGTGGGTGTTAATATTTTCATTTATACACATCCAAAGGCAATTATATTTTCAAAGGCAATTCTAACCTCAAATATAATCTCCTCATGTGATATCTTTTTCCAAAATCAAGAGAAATGGCAAATCTTATTTAATAAGGAGAGAGAATCTTTGATGTGCAGGGAAAATATTCCACAGGTGTGACAGAAGCCAGGGTAACCAACTATCTTGTACATTTTGACCTGTTGTTCAGAGGTCAACATTTTTTCCCATCCCTCACCTTTAAATCAAGCTCCCAAGATGACATGGACCTACTTAGCACAAGCCTCAGAAAAGACACTGCATTTACCTCTAATCTTGGGAAAGCAGGAGAAGGGAAGAAGTGAAATCCTATAATAAAACAAGTTGTCAACATATGTCAATGAAAATAAAACTATCTGGAACCAAAGACAGTAATGAAATTGTGAAACACAGGTAAATTGAAGCCAGATATAAGAAAGACAGAGTGGTGACATGTGGAGTAACTAGATACTGAAATGATTTTCCAAGGGGGTTTCATAAAGCCTCCAAGTTAGTTAACAGATACTAATTTCAGAGGAAAGAAGTTGGGGACTTTCTTTAACATTAATTAACATATTAGTGGCCTTTGTAGAAATGAAAGAAGGAAAAAGACACACAGAGAGAGAAAGAGAGAGAGAGAGAGAGAGAGAGACATGTGGAGTAACTAGATACTGAAATGATTTTCCAAGGGGGTTTCATAAAGCCTCCAAGTTAGTTAACAGATACTAATTTCAGAGGAAAGAAGTTGGGGACTTTCTTTAACATTAATTAACATATTAGTGGCCTTTGTAGAAATGAAAGAAGGAAAAAGACACACAGAGAGAGAAAGAGAGAGAGAGAGAGAGAGAGAGAGAGAGAGACATGAAAGAAGGAAAAAGACGAGAGAGAGAGAGAGAGAGAGAGAGAGAGAGAGAGAATCAGAATCATTGTGATTATAAAAATGAAAGATAAAAACTTCATGTAAGACCAAAAATGTTCAGCTGTATATATGTATTTAGCACATAATTAGAATCTTCTATATACTGGGCATTGTGCTAAATTATGAAATCCAAAATGGAAAATCATATACATATTCTCAAGGAGTGAAGGACCAGATCTGATCTTTACATTAGAAGAGAAAAGGCCCTCCTCTGAGCAGATACAATCCTAAGGAATGGGCAGGACACTGTTCTGTGAGAATTTGATGGACATTGATCTAAAGGCAGAAACTGGACCAAAGACTCCTTGGGATCTTTCTTATTTCAATATCGATGTTAAGAGTGAGAGTGATTGCAAAAGAGTTGAACGTTGGATGTTTTACCAATCAAATCTTTTAGAGAGTTGATACTTCTCGATTTTGGTATTCTGCATATGGCATTTGAAGATGGTCATATTTAAATAATCCAGTCCTAACATCTCTTATCTTGTTCTTCCTGTTTTGATTCACATTTCCAACCTAAATGGGTGTTTTAATTTAGAAGCAGACAAATTTGAGTCACTATATGTATAATATAGATATATTTATTTTAAATTGCATGCAGAATGACATATATTAGTAGAGTAGGGGAGAGAATGAATACATGTCGAAATAAGACGGATCTGAAATTTAATGTGAGTTCTGCTCTTTATTCAGTATTGACCAACTTGTTTACTTATCTCCATATTTATTTTCATTATCCATCTGTACTTAGGTTTTTCCACCTTTTCCCTTAAGAGTCCTTAGTTTATTAGTTACAGTTATTTTAAATTTTTGATCTCTCTTTTCAAAATCTCTGTCATAATTATGTCTGATTCTGATGCTTTTTTTGTCTCTTCAAGCAATGTTGTCTAGCAGTATGTCTTGTAATTTTTGAATGAAAGCTGGACTTAATGTACTGTGTAAAAGTAATTGAAACATGCCTTCAGTGTGAAATCTTATATTTGTCTGGCTGTGGGGTTAGGCTGTGTTTACTGTTTGCTATTAGTATAGCTGTAGGTTTCAGAGGCTAAAGTTTTCTCTGTTGTCTTTATCTTTGTCTTGTCTGTTTGTGTTTCTCTAGAGACTTAATGTCTGAGATATGAAGTTCATTCCATTGCAATCCCCTTATGTAGGAGCCCTGCTGATATGGTGGTAAGATGTGGAAAGAAGGAAATTATTTGATGGCCCTATAATTATATCTTAGTCATTTTGTGAGCCTGTGCCCCTGGGTTGTATGCTTCACAAGTGCTTCTCAGATCCGCCCCCCCCACACACACACACATACACACACACACACACACACACACTTAAATGAGATGGAAAGGCTTGAGGGGCTAGAGTTGGGTATTTCCTTTCTCACAGGTCAGTTAGTCGCTGGTAAAACTGAAGGTGCTCAGACTCTAGTGAAACACTTCCCCTTAAGGGCATGCCTTTGTTAAAGCAAACAGAATGCATTGGGTATATTTCAAAATA
>NW_005356043.1:515317-529203 GCF_000412655.1 Myotis brandtii
CCATGCCTAAAGCAGAAGGCAATTTTTTTCTTTTGATTTTTCACTCTGCAAAACTGGACTCCTAGAGGTTAATCTCAGGAACGTGTGAAATCCACTTAAAACAAAAAGTTTTGACTCTCAAAATTGTTCATTCTGAGCCTCCAGTACTCCATCTATGTTTTTGTACACCCTTCTTGGCTAAAGTGATGGGCTCTGTATCTGCCTGTCTCCCCAACTTGGGGGGGCAGTTGTTTGCTTTGTGACCTCAATTTTCTGATGGATCTAAAAAGAGCTGTTGATTTTTAGTTTGTTCAGCTTTTTGTCTTGTGGTAACTGTAGGAATGATACTTCCACCCTTATTATATGTCAGACTGGAAACCAGAAATACCCCTTAACTCCTCAACACCTTCAGATAGTCTCAGTCTTCTCTTTCTCTTCTGTCTTTATCTTCCTTTTCCCAAGCTATGGCTTCTTCCTCAGGAGTCATCCCTGATTCATTATTTTGTTGGTCTTCAGACACTTTCCTCCCACCTATCGTGATGCATGAAGGCAAGCCTGTGTTCTAATGAAAGGATGAGGGACACCCATGTTTCTACCCAAGGTGAGATGAAGAAGCTTCTGGTTTCTGAATTCAGCATAGACTGAAGTCAGGAAACAAAGCCTTCAGGAAATGCTCTTGATTGCTGCTGTGCTTAGAGTAAAGATCACAGGGGTAGACTGGCATGAAGCCCAACAAAGGACAGGTAAACAGGGAGCTTGAAGCCTTTCCTGGAATAGAAGCATAAGAATAGACCAACTAGAGAGCTGGGGAAATAGGGAAACACTGTTCTGTTTACTGCACACAAATAAAAATGTTGGAATAATATAAAGTTAAAACACTTCCTGAGTACAGTGCCCAGCTCAGCTGAGCTGTTAAAGGAAGCATCAAATGAGCAAGAATGCAGAAGTACTTCCCTGGACAGTGTGGGTCAATGGTTGAGCATTGACCCATGCATCAGGAGGTCACAAGTTCCATTCCCAGTCAGGGCACATGCCCTGGTTGTGGGCTTAATCCCCAGCAGGGGGCTTGCAGGAAGCAGCCAATGGATGTTGATGTTTCTCTCCCTCTCCCTTCCCCTCTCTCTCTCTCTCAAATCAATAAAAACTGTGTGTTTTTTAAATGTAGAAAAAAATGTAGAGATACTGTCCTGATATAGAGTGTAAACACACGTTCCTTTCAAAAGTGATAGGAATATTTTGGAATTATACACAACAGAGAAATAATTAACTTTTGCCAGGTTATCTGGACTCAGGCAATCTCAGAAATATAATAGAAAGAGAACAGGATGATAAAGGGGCTCAGCACCAGTCTGAAGAGGTGCCTTCTGTTTACCAGTTTTTGTTTGGTATCGGGCACTCTTTGGTACCTGCAGAATTACTTAATCATCATAAACTTACCAGAGAATAATTATTATCTTCATTATAAAGATGAAGAAATTGAGCTTCAAATACTAAGTAACAGGGTCATGGTTACCCTGCTATTTATTTCTTTAGCCAGAATTCCTACCCAGATCTGCATTATCTCAAAGCCTGTGCTTTTAAAACACTCTCCTCTCCTCTACAGAAAGCCACTTTTTGTTATCACTGATCCATTCTTATTAGTAACTGAATTGTCTAGCTGTGAACCTGCTCTTAGGGTGACATTGAGAATCTGGCTTTCCACCAGAGGCTTAGTATGTTATTAGTATTTTTAATCCACTTTGTTCTTTATGGACACATGGCCCTTAACCATGGCCTATTAAAAACGTATCATATTTTCCTGGGTCAGGGGGATCCATTTAAATACCTGATTGTGCTTTATTTTTATTTTATTATTGGCTATCATCTCCACCTCTGTGCACTTGGATAGCATTGAGGCAAATATCATATTAAGCTTAAAAGTATATGATAATATCTCTGTGAGCAGATGAATCTAATTATAGTGAACAGGAATGGAGACTTTTTTTTCTTATGATTCAGTCCTCTTTATTAGCTAAATCTCTTCCTGGAATGTCTTGGAGCACCATGCTTTCTTTAGTCCTTTTTGATTTGTGGAGGAGTGCAGAGAAGGTTGGTCATGGGTAAGGTAATTGCATAACTGCATAATTTATTTCCAGAGAAGGATACTTTTGAAAAAGAAAAAGGGATCCAAATCAGTAAGGATATTGGGACAAGTGACATAATTAGGGATTGTTCTGGGTGAACTAGGGCTTTTGGTGATTCTTTATATTTGTAGATTTACCCTTATATTAGGGTTCTTCAGAGAAACAGAATCAATAGGACATACAGATGATAGTAGACAGGAAAAAATAGATTATAGATAGATGATAGATAGATAGATAGATAGATAGATTAAAAGATATATTATAGAAATTGTTTTATTTGATTATGGAGGCCAAGAAATCCCTCAACCATCCCTCTGTAAGCTAGAGAACCAGGAAAGCTGGTAATATAAATCAGCTTGAGTCCAAAGGCCTAAGAATGGGGGGCCAATGGTATAAGTTCCACGTTGTGTATAAAAGCCAGAAAACCCAGAAGACTGATGTCCTAGGGCAGAAGACAGGTGCCTCAGGTCGAGCTGAGAGCATGAATTCACACTCCCTCCAGTTTTTCCTTCTGTCCAGGTCCTCAGGGTATTGGATGATGCCCATCAGGATTGGTACAGGGGATTTTTACTCAGTCTGACTCAAATGCTAATCTCTTCTGGACACTCCCAGAAATAATGTTTCACCAGCTACTTCAGCATATTCTTAGCACAGTCAACTTGTTAAATAACATTAACCATCAAAACCTCCAAAGAAGTGTTAAGGAATTTGAACAATTTCAAATTCTTAGAGATTTCTTGGGCAAGGCTAGAACTCATCTTGCATCAGCTACTTACTAGTAAGTGTAATTCATGGAGATAATGGTTCACTGAAAAAAAGCCAGTGTGTTTAAAGTGAGAGCTAACTTGACACTGTGAGTCGGTTCTATCTGAGTAAGGAAATAAATACATTCACCACAGATGTTCCATGTATGACTGCGTTTCACAGAAGACAGACTATCTGTATCATTATCTTCTCTACTTCTACATTATTCTGCTCTAATAGGGTTTAACAAGATTTATTAAACAGAGTCAGCAATACTCTTCCTTCCGTCTTCACCCATATAAGTGAACATTATTCACATTTCTTTCCAAATTAGGCACTTTTGTATTGTTAAAGAGCAAACCACAGGTTCAAATGGCATCACTTAGGCTAGGAGCCCATGATACAAATCCAGATTTAAGTCCTGATTTAATTGTAGTTTCAACTGTAACAGAGTGTAACGTTCAGTCTCTCTGACTCCATCTTGCTCAAGCTTGCTTCGTCCCCATGGCTTCAGGCTAATAGCTTCTGCATATAGACAGGCTAATTATTAGAGGAATTCTGCTTAAGGCTTGAGTTTTACAAAAAACAGCCCTCCCCTTTCCCTTTCTCTCAGACATTAAAGGAGCCTGAACTCTTTACTTTGGTTAGTGGGATTTGAGGAACCACTAGGTCTCCCACGTTCTCAGTTGGTGCCTTCTCATCAATTAACGTTTTCTTACTCCAAATGCTGACATTTTGAGTTCTGGCCTTTTGAAGCCTCAGGCACACACACTTTGGACCCTTCCCACAAGCTCTCCTAGAAACATAATGTTAATAAACCAGAATGGAATTTTCTGGTCAAGCACCAGTAAAGTAATCTGTCACATGAGCCCTCTCCATTCTCTATAAAGAAGAGAAAATGTGCATGATCAAGAAGCTCTGTGCCTCTTCGCACATACCTTGATTTGGCTTGAGTTAGATCCTTTTATAGTAAACTGCCCATCCAGTAAGTGCAATGTTTCTCTGAGTTCTGTGAGCTGTGCTAACAAATTCCTAGAACTTAAGGAGGTGGTCATGGGAACCTCTGGTCTTTAGTTGGTTGGTCAGAAACACAGGTAACAACCTGGGTTTGCAATTGGCATCTGAAATGTGTGAGTGTGTGCATGTGTGTGTGTGTGGGGGGGGGGGTGTCTTGTATGACAGGACCCTTCACCTATGGAATCCAACACTATATCAAACCTGATACTATCTCCAGGTAGATAGTATCAAAATTGAGTTGAATTATAGGACACCCAGCTAGTGTCCGGAGAATTGTTTGGGGGTGTGGGGGAAACTTCTTCCCTCACACACTTTGAAATTAGGACCTTAACCCAAAATAGTTACTAAAAGACATAGCTCAAGATTATACTTCCATTTTTTTTCTCTATATACAGTCCTGGAAATTCTAGATTTTCTGGCATTCTGCATATTAATGGCAACAATTACATTAAGTGGGTAACACTAAAATCCTATAAACCAGTATGTCTAGAAATCATGTGAACTTTTGGGGAGAAAATGGTCTTCTTTTAACCATACTTTCTATATTCTCAGAAATCACCAGGAGGCCTAGTGATTCCACTCTGTAGTGGAATATATGTATGTGCGTATGTATGCATGTATTCTGGGTATTGATGAAGGACGTGGCAATAGAGGCATTACCAAATTTAGCGTGGCTTGAGTTATTTGAAGGGACATATTTTTGCAGGAATATCACATGGGAAGATATTTCCAATCTAGTCCATATACCTCCCTAAATTCTTTTCAAGTGGCTGAAAAAATAATTTGTGAAATGTCTAAATGATAACATACTACACATAAAGACTCAACCACACAGACCTACCATTTCTTCTGGGCCCCAGATGAGGGGCTCAATTAATTTTGTGATGTGTACTGAACAGCTGTCAGTAGTAACTTCTAATAACCACATTTAGTCTCCTTAGGTGGTTTCTTGGCTCTATCATCTATGGCCCATCTGTGAGAATGGCAGGTAGCCTGCAAGCAAGGTGGCAGGTCATCCGCAGTCTGGCACAGGTAGGGGAAGAAAGGTTAGGTGAGTGGAGATGATAGAACTCTGCTGGAAACCTTCAGGTCATGTCATAGCACATAGCAGCTTGGCCTCCTTGTCAAGCTCTCAGCAGCCATTCATGGCCATAGTAAAAAAAATGCAAAAGAAAAGCCAAACAAAGAGCAAAACAAGAGTTATGAAGGGGAGCATAACTATGGTTGGAGTTAGTGGCAGCAACTAAGAATTGGCATCAAATATTTTGGTGCTTTATTGATGTAGATCACTTTATCTTATAGAGTCCTTCGAGTATAACCTTTCCTTCTACAGATAAACTGAGACTCAGAGAGTGGAATGAATTCATCCATTTCTCATTTGATGTCATAAATCCAAGTGACCAAAACATGTAAAAATACGTATTTTTCATCTTTATTTAGACAGTGTGCTCTATCACAGGCAAAAATGTTTACCTGCTTTTCTCAGTTAAACATAGCTGTGACTTTGAGTAAGGAAACCTCTCCAAGTTCCAATGCAAACTGAAGTGAGATCATGGATGCAGAATATCTTCTGCAGCCTGGCACATGGGCAGCATTCAGTAAATATCCAACCTGAGCAATGCGCATCCTCCTCCCATATTGCCTCATCAACATAGATTGCATTATGTCAATAGTAGTCATATGGCTAACAAAACCTTTAAAAATGAGTCAGAGCAATATGATGGATTACAAAACTGATCTTCAGAAATGAGTGATGTGTCCAGATTCCCACAATTTCGTGAGGCAGTGAGTTCATCTGTAAATAAATATGGATTTCTCCAGTAAATGAATATGAACTTCCTCAGAGCCTTCCCTCCTACATTTCTTTGCAACATTAAACCTGAAGCTGGACCCTGGGCTCCACATGAAAAAATGTCTCCTTATGTTATTCTATAACTATATTTTAATAACTCAGTGTGATTAAATGAGAGTATAAAAGGCAAATTATACCGATTGATTCTGAGTTCTGACTAGGATATCCCATGGGCCAAGAAAGGCAAATAGCCAAATGTCTAACTGCAGAATAATCACTAGTTAACATTTAGATGACTAATTTTTGTAAGTACAGTCAAAAACCAGATTAAAGTAAAGCTGAATGCTTGTCTGCAGACAAATATAAAAAGAATAGAAAGTAGTGGATGGGGGGAGCTTTAAAAAATTCATTGCAAACAGGAAATGTTTTTTCAGAAAGCTATATTTGGAAGGAAATACATTGGAGGAGAGGGTAGAGAGGCATGGAGTACTATAAGAAGCAAATATGCAGAGTTGAAAGTTAATGAGAAAAATACCAAATTGCTACCATTGACACATGCAACATCTGTCTCTAGTGTTTTGCTCACTTTGAGATCACCATCATAAGGTGTGGGCTCAGAGTCCCTCTGCTGCCCAATAGCACATAATCCATGGTTATGCCTGCTCCCACTGGGACTATCAAGTAGGCCTGGTTCCTGTAGTTTCTCAACCTGCCTCTAGAGCAGCGGTTCTCAACAGGTGTTCTAGGTGCCCCGTGGGTTTTCAGGTTATTAAGCTTTTAAAGGATGAAGGCTGCCAGCTTGCAGTTTGAAGGTGAGCGGCTAAAAACTCCTGAGAATAAAAAAGATATGGCCTTAAGGCAGAGGTTCTCAACCTGTTGGTCGCGACCCCTTTGGGGCTCAAACAACCCTTTCACAGGGGTCGCCTAAGACCACCGGAAAACACACATATAATTACATATTGTTTTTGTGATTAATCACTATGCTTCATGTTCAATTTGTAACAATGAAATTGGGGGTCACCACAACATGAGGAACTGTATTAAAGGGTTGCGGCATTAGAAAGGTTGCGAACCACTGCAGAGTTCTCACAGGGGTCTTCTGGTCTACCTATTGTCAACTATGTGCCTCTGTCAGGAAGAAGGGCTGTGATTTTCTAGTTCACCATCTTGTTGACATCTGGTCACTATAATGCATTTTCTGGGAATTGCATTTTGGTTATTTTATTTCTTTCAGTCATTGATTTACTCAGCTAATTACAGTTGGTTTAGGCTAACAGTAAATTTATTTTATGTATTCTGAGAACTTACTTGAGTACTTACTTACTGAAAGTGGAGAATGATGACCTAGGTATATGTTGGGTGTCAGAAAGAGATTAACCTGCCATTAATTTTACTGTGTGTGTGTGTGTGTGTGTGTGTGTGTGTGTGTGTGTAAGGCAACTTTACATTTAATTCAAGTCATGCTTTCATTCCAAGACTCACAAAGCAGATATCACACAATAGTTTTATTCAAACTTTCAGGCATTAACTCCCACCTGAAATATTAACTATAATGTTCTTGGGCAGATATTTAAAATGCTCTTAGCCTCAATTCCTCATGTAACATACAAGGGTGATTATAGTATCTGCCATGTAAGGTTTCTTGCAAGAATAAATGTGATGCGTGTGAAGTCATTATCATATTACCTGGTACAGAATAGGTGTTTAATAACTTCTAAAACCATTTCCTTCCTGGTCACTTGGGAGCTACAGGTAATGTTGCTGAGGACTGTGAAGGTCTTAATTTAATGCATAAAAGTAAATGTCATGATGATACTCTTATAGAATGATGACATGAATATGGTAAATTCAGTTTTCATGGGTAGCCAAGGCCAAGATAGCATCTAGGTTATGATCTTACTTATTCCAGTGAAATCTTTTCTCAACAATATATTGTGAACATTTTTAAAGTTACAGAAAACCTAAAATTTTATAGTGAATACTTATATAACTGCTAAATAATTTCTGCTTTTAATGTTTAATGTGTGACTTCTATCACATATCTCTCTATTTATCCATTAACTTATCCGGTCATAGATACATTTTAGTTTTTGATGTACCTATTGATATAATCATATAGTTTTGTTTTATTTTTTAAATTTTCTTAGTATGGTGAATTATACTGATTGATTTTTGTATTCCTGGAATAAACCCTTCCTGATAATAATACATTATTTTTTATGTTGCTGGATTTGTTTTTCTAATATTTTATAAAGTATTTTTACAACTATATTCATATAGTTTTTTATTGTTATTTTCTTTACTATAACAACTTTCGTCAGGGTTTGTAAATAGTCTATCCTGCCCAATAAAACAAATTTGGAAGTGCTCCCTTATCTATTTTCCAAAAGATTTTTTGTAACATGGGTATGATTCCTTCCATAAAAATTTGATTGAATCCACCTTTATATATGTTTTTTTTCTAATGAAATGTTTACTCTTATTCATTTTGTTTTTCCTTCTCTGTAATATATCATCTGATTGCTTTTAGGATTTTCTTTTTCTCTTTGATTTCCATCAGTTTGACTATAATGTGTTTTATTAAATTATTGTTTTATTTATACTTTTTGATCCTTTTGACTCCAAGAATTTGGATATGCAGTTTAATGTTTTTCACCAAATTTAAACATTTTCTTTATTGTCCTCAAGTAGTTTCAATGACCTGTTCTTCCTTTCCAAACTTATTAGGAACCAAGTTTTCCAGACTGCTTAACATTGTTGAATAATTGTCTAAGTCTCTATTTTTTAAAGTACTATTCTCTTTGTTCTGCAGATTACATACTTTATGTTGATTTTCATATTAGTAGACCCTTTCCATTGCAGTCTTAAATATGTTGTTCAGTCCATCCAATGATTTTTTCCCCTAAGAAAAACTGTGCCTTTTATTTCCAAAATAGAAATATAGCATTCAGTTTTCTGGCATTTCCTATTAGTTCATTCATTATTACCACATTTTGTCTAAGTCTTTGAACCTAATTTCAGTAGTTGCTTTAGAGGCCCTGTATTCTAATTCCAACATGAGGTTTATCTTGGGTTCTTGTTCTAATTGGTTGCTATTTTTTTCTTTGAGTAAGGGCCATATATTCTGGCTTCTTTCTATATATAGTATTTCTTTACATATCACACATTATATGTATGTTACAGGGAATCTGAAACATGTCTTCTATTACAGGGTTTTAAATTTTGTTTTATCAAGTACTGCAATTAATAGTGGACCTGTTCCTTGGCTGGTGTGTTCAGTGGTTAGAGTGCCGACCTTGGCACTGAAGGGTCTCAGGTTCAATTCCCAGTCAAGGGTCAAGGGTGCATATCTCTTTCCGCACTTCATTAGGATGAGTGCAGGAGGCAACCAGTCAATGTGTCTCTCTCACATAGGTGTTTCTCTCTTTCCCGCTCCCTCCTTCCCTCCTCCTCTCTCTGAAAAGCGATGGAAAAAGTATCCTCATGTGAGGATTAACCAAAAAAAAACAACAACAAAAATGGTGGATCTGTTGTCATTGTTAGACTTTTAAAAAAAATCTTGGTTATTGTGGTTTTATTTTATTTTATTTATTATTTTATTTTATTTTAATTTAATTTTATTTTATGGGCATGTCAAGGTACACTTTCTTACATGACAACCCTTTCTAGTTTTCCTGTGTAATTGGTTGCAGAAGAGTCAGTCTTATCTTTATCTTCTTTGCATCTGATTCTTAGTCCTAAATCTATCCCCTCCTTACATCTTTATTCTGAGCATGTTCTCTACTTCTCATTTGGCCTTTCCAGGGTCTCAACTAAATGCCTACAGTGTTTAGTGAGGTCTCTTCACTTTGGTTCAGTGTCTTCCAACATTTCTCCAATCTCTGGGAAGTTTCTCAAGTCTGAATTGCACAGAAACAGCTGTCTACACGGCAGCATGGTGTCTTGGCCTGCACACCTGCAGCCCCTTTACAAGCCAAGGACTTTCAGGGACTCATGTCTTTTGTCCCTCATTCTTCACAGCTTTCTCTTCTCTATTAATTTGTCCAGCTGCTCAGTAGTCTGAACTCTAAACCTGTTTCTTTTATCCAGTAAAACACTAGTCTGCTCTTAAGCATGCCTGGCAGTCTACTCCTGCGGAAGCTCACTCAGTGAAATGGTGTGACGATGCCATCCTTCTCCCTTTACTTCCCTTGACTTGGCTCTCTCCTGTTCACCAATTTCAGGCCCACTGTTCTCCACAAATAAAGTCCAGCCCTACCCCTCTTTTCAATATCCAAATTGGGGTGGGGAGGAAAATATTGAAACGATCCAGCTTTTCCTCTACCATAGTCATCTAATAAATGAGTCTTCAGGTGAAGTTATTTCCCTGTGGAGCTGATCATGGATGTGGTCCCAGTGGTAAACTTTGAACTTCTGCTCTCCTCATAGTCACTCATCCCTGCTCTTTGACCCTGACATTAATGACCTCTGATGCCTCACGCTATTCAAAGTGTTCCAGGCCAATCTCTGTGATTTTTGTATTCTGCTCAGAGATCCATGCACTCAAGCTCTTCCCCATCTCTGCATTCTAATGAAGTGCCATTATCTTGTCTTGAGGTTTTTCATTCATCTCTTCAGAAATGAGGCCCGGGCACTCTTAAGTATCTACTAGTAAGCACAGCTTTATTCTTAGTCCTGAATCAAACGAAATGCCTCTGTTTCTAACATGTTCATCCTTCAAATGAGAAATCTAAGTTATTTGGCTCCACACACTGCTTTTTTTTTTAAAAAAAAAGAAGAAAAAATGTCAGTGTGGCCTAGAAGCAAATGAGCAATGCCCTCAGTATCCACATAAATCTGACATGAGTCTATAACTGCAACTTTGGTAGTTTTAAATACATTCAACAAAACTAAAAATGATTTGAAATTTTATTTTTCCCCTGACAACAAATCAATTAAAAGAGGTGTTATGCCTCCACATACAAGGTTCCATTTCTTTGCTTGGAGTGCATAAGAAAAACATACCATAGTCTCTACCCTGGAGATAATAAATCAGTGTGGGACTCAAGACCAATACCCCCCAAGTAATGGTTCTCAGTAGAAATCTATGGCATTGATGTAGTCCAAATTATAAGGGTTTACAGTTTTACATGACACAGTGCCCTTTCTGTGGTAATTTACTGAAAGCAAGTGGAATGAGACAATTTGTGCACACAATAGATACTCAATATCCATAAATATCTGCATCCCTATAGATATAAAATATCTGTAAAAATGTAGTAATGCCTACTACAAATATATAATCAACCTGCTACAAATTCACAAAATGGGCCTCACTCTTTTCATCAAAATCTGATATTAAAATAAAAGAGACAGTGAATAATATTAGACACACATATTCATGCTTCTCATCATATGTTTTTATATAGTTTATCTAATTTAAGCATCACCATTTCTAGAGTGAGGATGGGACAGTATGTTATTTATCAACAACAACCAAAAAAAGTGAGGCTCGGTGTGGTCAAGTGACTTATTGAAGGTCACACAGCTGGTTAAATATTCTATCCAGGCCTCTTCTGATTACACCATACTAATTCGGCTCCTCTAACATGACTGAGATGTCAAGACACTTCAGAAGTTTAAGTGTTTGATCAATAATTCAAGGAGCTACTAATTGAACTGTGGCAACGTTTATGGATGCATTAAAAGGTATCAGTTCTCTAAGAAGCACAACCAAAGGTCATGTGACAGAGGCAGCTCAACCCACCTCATCATAATCATCATTCTAAATACATTATTCAGATGTGGAATTACATGCCCATTAGCTTTAGGTAAAATGCTGGTAAGCACATTTATTATTGAGTTACTCACTAAGCTTATTAATATGTATTTTCTCAAATATTAAACCAATCTAATTCCACTAGGAACAGGTGAAGGCATTGGGAGAGTCCATTTGAGAATAGGGAAAGAGCACATTTGTTCACAGGTTTCAGCAAACTTAGACTATTTGGCCTGCACTCCCAGCCTGTCCTTCCGGAATAAACATCTGGGAGGTGGGGACACAGACACTTTCGCAGTAGAGTGAGGAGTGCCTGATGGTGCCATCAATGAACAGCAGATGTTTGCTGGTGAGCTGGACTCCGTGACTTTAATTTAAAGAGTAAAATGATCCTTGTTATAAAATAAAAGCCCTGTGTTATCATTCATGTTGGTGAAATCCATGTACACGGCCTGGTTGTGTCTGAGAGTCTGCTCCATCTGGTGGGTGTGGAAGAAGGACTCACAGTGTGTACCTCCTTGTGCTCTTTGGATAATTCTACCTTTTCTAAAAAACCTCAGGAAGGAAAAGCCAGCAATCTTCTAAGGCTCAAACATGTCTTTGAACTTAGTTATGTGATAATTGGGGAGTGGGAGAAAGTGAGAACTAAAAGTTCGTAAATGATTACAATGTCTTTTCTTTCTATTGAAAGCAAAATTATAAAAATAAAAACAAGCCCTGACTGGTGTGGCTCAGTTGGTTGGGCATCCACCCGTGCACCGAAGGGTTGCTGGTTCAATTCCCAGTCAGGGCACATGCCCAGGGTTGCGGCTCAATCCCAGGTGTGCAGCCTGCAGGAGGCAGCTGATCGATGTTTTGCTCTCACATTGATGTTTCTCTCTTTCTCTCCCTCTTCCTTCCTCCCTCTCTAAATAATCAATTAAAAAAAACTAAAAAATAGATAAACATCAATAATACAACACTGATCACCATGGACCCTGAGATTAAAAAGAATCAAATCCAACAGGTGTTAAAACACATAAAAGTGGGAATAATGAATAAGTGTTTTAACTGTAGCTTTTGGTTTGGAACTGGTGGAAGATAATACTCTCCCAGGCGGAAAGGCACCCATTTCACACCACCTTGTGCAACAGGCGATAATTCTGACGCAGGTTGCAAGAACCAACCATGACTTACTTTGCTAATTTCATAGCTGCTCTTGGATCTGAGGAATAGAGGCCCAGGGGCCCCTTTTAGAGCTCACTGGGTTGTTGTGGATTTTCTAATTTATTTATTCATAAGTTATACCTTTCTACTTACAAGAGGAATTTGCCATGGTTTAAAGCAATCATGCTTCTGTTCCCGTTAGGGCTGTGCTTTATGGCTGTCCCTGCCCTGGGAAGGAGTCAGGGCTGGTTCTGTGGCGTTTCAGCAAAGAACAGCTTGGATATGATTGTGGTGAGGGAAGGGAACCGCTTATTTTGAGAATTGCATTTATGTGCATCCAATCTCAAATTCCTGCTGAAGTAAGTACACACTGGGCCAGTGGTGCGCACACTTACCTGATTGCCAGGGTTACCTGGTTTTAAAGCAGCTTCCTGGGCCCCAGCTCCTCCCGACCTCTTTCTCTGAGTCTGGAGTCAGGTGTGGGAATATCAGTATTTAACAAGCACCAAGGCCAGTCTCTGGGCGGACACCATGTTTTGAGAAATTGTGTAGTAATTAAAATCGGCTAGTTGATTTGTTAACATTCTGTGCATGGCTTGCTGGTCAATTCCTGTTCCTTTCTCCCATTGACCCTAACTCCTATTCCCACCAAATTTTGGAGAGTTTAAGGTGGTCCCTGGGGGAAAAAGTTTACCTAGAAAACTTCCTAAAAACATCTGTTCCCACTTCTTTCAGCAATTAAGTGATAGTTTTAAAAGTAACACAAACTTAGAAAAAGAAATATTATGATATTGGTTAATTATCCCAGTGATATGAGAAGATCCATGTTACAATTCATTACAAATTAACAGTTGAGGACACAACTATTTGGAGAGGTCAATAAACTGAGCCAAGGTCAGGAGAACTGGGAGGTGTAGGAAGGAAACAACATATGTGGGTCTTGTTATAATGGTTGCTTTTTGAGGTGAATCATCACTAGGAAACTGTGTTAAATCACACAATCTTTGGAAAAAATAACATAATAAAAAAGCAAAAAGTTACCAAAGTCACAATGGGAAAGCCATGAGATGTAAAGCATGAAAGAATCAAGGTGAAAACATAAGGATCTGTTTTCTTTTGTACCCACAGTAAGGCTGTGTGGGTGTGTGTGTGGCATGTATGTATGGGTGTATATGCGTGTGGTGTATCTGTGTCTGGTGTGTGTATATGCATGTGGTGTGTATGTGTGCTGTGTATATGTGTGTGGTGTGTGTCTCTATGTGGTATGTGTGTATGTGGTGTGTGTATGTATGTATATATGTGTGTCTGGTATGTGTATGTGTGTGGT
>NW_005356043.1:529240-557477 GCF_000412655.1 Myotis brandtii
TGGTGTATGTATGTGTGGTGTGTGTGTGTGTGTGTGTGTGTGTGTGTGTGGTGTGTCTGTGTTTGGTGTGTGCGTACGTGTGTATTTGTGTGCGATGTGCCTGGTGTGTGTAATAGACTACCAGGAAAGGAGATTAGAGTCTTCTCCATGCAGAGGACAAGCTGAGTCAGTGCTGATCAAGGATGGGTATCAAACATAGGGCCCCAGGATTAGACCTGCTGTTTGTAAACGCTCATTAGAAAGCAGGGGGGATTATTAAGGTTTTCTCAGGTTACACATAGTAACTCCATGTCACTCTAATTTCTAGTCTTTAGTCACTTTCTGCCACATCCTTTGCTGCTTCTCAAAATCAATTAGCAATTTAACATTGTAGAGTCCACCAAAGAAGTCACACCCTGTCACCCAAGTTGCAGGTAAAAGTCATTAGTGTGTGGAGCACTAAAAACCAAGGTGAAGAGTGAGCATGTGGTTTCATTTCTACCCACAGTCAGGCAATGTGAGAGAGAGGACCCGACCTAAGGGTGTGTGTGTGTGTGTGTGTGTGTGTGTGTGTGTGTGTGATAAACCTCCAGGAAATAAGATTGATGTCTTCTCCTTTGAGAGAACAAGTTGATTGGGGCTGCTCAAAAGCTAATATCAAACCTGCCCTCTGTAAACCCCCTCTCAAGAGGAGGGAGCTTCTTTTGAGTTTCCCAGGAATATGTCTTAGTTCCATGTGGTTTTAACTTCCAACATTCAGTCACTCTCCAACACATCCTTTCTCTGCTATCTCAAATTCAATTCACAATGTAATGCCATGGAGTGATGGGGTCTTCCATGTCCTCAGTCAGATGGAAAACACAGAGCATTCCTTATCCATAAAACACTAGTGACATTAAGCCATCAAATTGAAAGAAAATCACATTTCATAAATTCTAACTTTAATCTATATGTAAATTCAGTCAACATTCTTAAAAGAGTAATAATTCATGAGTATTGATGTTTACACTGCTTGGCAGTAGTTTTCTTTATTGCTTTAAGTAATGACTCAAATACAAACAACATTCTTTCATTTTATAAAAAAACACGTGCTTGGTTGTCTGAAGAGATATCCAAGACCCATCTCCTACTTTCAGAGAAACAAGACCAGATCGATGCTTTTTTAGTTAACAAAGAAGAGTGGTAATACTAAATAGAAAGCTACCAATTTTCAGTAATTCATACTAAAATTTTATTAAGAAAAATGTAAAAGTTTCCTTTAAATGCACTCTTTCCCGCTAAATCAACAACACAAAACAAACAGTAACAACTGAAACATTAATTTTGTTCAGACATTGAGTGATATTCCAAGAACCAAACGAGAGCTATTTTTTTAAACATATTTTATTGATTTTTTAGAGAGGAAGGGAGAGAGACAGAGTCAGAAACATCAATGAGAGAGAAACATCGACCAGCTGCCTCCTGCACACCCCCCACTAGGGATGTGCCCGGTACATGCCCTTGACCAGAATCGAACCTGGGACCTTTCAGTCCACAGGCCGACGTTCTATCCACTGAGCCAAACCGGCCAGGGCAAGAGCTATTTTTATTCTTTGTGTCATAAGAGACTAGCTCCTTTATTGTAATGGAGTAATACTAGTTATCAAGAAGCTTTTGATAAATGTTGCCTTGTCGAGTAATCTCAGGTTTAAGAGCAGTCATTAGGATAACACCAATTGCTATTAGGAGAACTTCCCAACATTTCCCTAATGTAATATATCAGAAGGTTTTTTTCCCCCTCATTTGTGTAATCTCTTTCTTATTCATATAACAACAGACCAACCTACTGTCATCAATTCAATGCCCTTGATCCTTTCATCTTAGGGCTGTCGAATCACCCAGAGCTTGATGTTCTCTGCACTGCTGAGCCAAAGCGGGAAAAGCAAGTGAAAAGGACATGACAGCTTCTTAGAAGCCTTGGCCGATGAGTGACAAACATTACTTCCATCTACATTCTGTTGGTCAGTACTAGTCATGTATTCATTTCGTACTGGGCATGCAGTGTGCTCACTGACTGGCCAATCACTTCCCAGCAAAATAATGTTTACTATGAAAAGGGAGCTGCAAATGTTGGTGGACATCCAGCCATGAGATTATAAGAATCACCAGATTTTTGCTAATGTAATCCCTTTCCAGCATGGCTGTCAATTAGCATCACCAAGACTTGGTGAGTTTATTTAAAAATACAGATTCATAGACTTCTGAACTAGGAAACTGTGACTTAATAAGTGTAGTAGGGTACAGGATCACCTAGAGCAGAGCCACTGAATTATATTTTATCCTTTATCTCTAGTCAGAAACACAACCAAATCAACACTGAAATGCCCACTTTTTTTCTGTAATTTGACACTTCAAAATTCTGAATTTGGGGTTCATGAATCTGTAATTTTAACAAATTATCAGAAAATAATAATGGCTAGCCCAGTCCCCTTGGACTGCTAAGTGCCACTAAGTGTTCTAAAGGCTTTATACAAACAAGTTATTTGGCTTATTCAATTATTTTCTTATTTAATCTTCAAGAAACCCAGCGAAGTAAGAATTTTCTTTATTTTAGAGAGGGAAAAAATGATGTACAAAAGCTAAGTAAGTTGTTCAGATTTATTCTAGAAATTGAACTTGTTCAAACCAATGCAAGTAGACTCTAGAGCAGCCGTGGGCAAACTACGGCCCGCGGGCCGGATCCGGCCCGTTTGAAATGAATAAAAAACAAAAGTAAGGAGCATTTAACAATTTTGTTTCAGTGTTTTTAGACTACTTATGTCAGAAGCCCTTGTTTGTCCAGCTCATTAACTCAATAGTTTTCAAGCCTTAATATACATCAGAACCACCTACTTATAGTGTAGTGAGGAAGATGAAAGCTCTAGAGCAGTGGTTCTCAACCTTGGCTGCACATTAGAATCACCTGGGAGTCTTTTTAAAATCCTGATTTCTGGGCCTCATCCTCCGGAAATTCTGTTTCTTTGTTACTAATGTTGTGGCCCCACCCCATAACAAAGAAACAGAATTTCCGGAGGATGAGGCCCAGAAATCAGGATTTTAAAAAGATTCCCAGGTGATTCTAATGTGCAGCCAAGGTTGAGAACCACTGCTCTAGAGCTTTCATCTTCCTCACTACACTATAAGTAGGTGGTTCTGATGTATATTAAGGCTTGAAAACTATTGAGTTAATGAGCTGGACAAACAAGGGCTTCTGACATAAGTAGTCTAAAAACACTGAAACAAAATTGTTAAATGCTCCTTACTTTTGTTTTTAAACTTACACCCCCAGTCAAAAAATCTCTTCTGAACTCCATATCTGTACATTAAAATAGCTTTTCTACATGTCTTCTTTCAAATGTTCATGTAGATCAAATTTAGAAAATTCTCTGCTAATTTCTTTCTCCAGTGCTCTATGCCACCTACCACATAGTTGAGCAGGTCTGAAAACCCTATCATCATTCCACATCTCTCTTTCCCTAATCATTGACCTTCCTGCAATCAATGAGTGATTCCATTAAAACTCTTACCAACTCAGCTTTCCCCTCTGCAGTCCATGCTATCATCATCATCATCATCATCATCATCATCATCAATCTCCCCAGGACTTTTACTAATCACTTTGCATCTTTTCTCCCATTTTCCCCCGCCAAGCCATTCTTCACACTGTGGCACCAATGATCTTTTCGAAATATGATGGCTGAAACTTCAGATCCTTAACATTTCCTGGAAAACGTTACATAAGCCATCCTTCCTCCTCATAGGCCTCAGCTCAGACCACTTTCCCAACTCTTACACCCCAATCTTGTCAACCTTCCTCTATTTTCTCTATCTTCTCATGTCCCTCTGGCTTCACATTTTCATGTGTTCTCTGGCCTATAATGCTCCCATTAGAGGAACATAAATTACTGAATAACTCCAGACCTCAGTTGTCTCATTTATAAAATGGGAATAAAATAACTTTAGATCATTGTTGGTAACTATGAAATATGAGTACTATATATTCTATACATTTTAATTTCTGTAAATATGTTCAACATGGTTAGATAGCTTCTAATAATCTTCATGTTAAACATATTAAATTATATATTCTTTTCTACCATCTCACTGGTTGTAATTTCATGGAGATTCAAGGTTAGACATGTCTTTTGAAGAATCTGCTTATCTCATTTCAGAAGTTCATTAAAATTATCACAAATCTGGCTGTGACGTACTCTCCCTGCAATTTTTAATTACTGTCTGGTTAACAATGTCCTTTAGAATATTGAATCTTTTTCAAATGTAGGTGTTGGATAGCTATAATTTTGAAAATTAAGACTGTTCAACAACGCACTTAATGAGTTAGTAAAAACAATTAATGAATTTACATACTTTCATGGAGTCTGACAGGAAAAAATATTCCAAATAAATGAGCAAGTAAAGGAGCATTAATTAACATCTAATTTATAATAGCAGAGTGCAGTGCTCAATAATTTGAAAATTAATTGAACTTTTATGTTGATGTATAAGATAAAAGCAAACCCAAGTTCTTGTTGTTATGATAAGATTAATATTACCCTAATAAAAACTCTCAAGAATGCTAATTTGTTGAAGTAGAAAATGTATATTACATAAGGATTATCAGTAGTGAATAGAGTAAGAAAGATGTTTTAGAATCATACATGTGTGAAATATCAAAATGAAGAGCGAGAGAGAGAGAGAGAGAGAGAGAGAGGAATTGTGCACAAATGTTGGCAAATGAACAATAGGGAATTCTGGCTTAGTGGAATACATGGCATTTGTATTCCTGTAGCTTCTTTATACAATTGAAATTATTTAAAAATAAATTAATTCTGAAGAATCTGGATGTAGACTATACTTTCAACCTTTCCATAAGGATAAAATATTTCATATAATTTTTTAAAAATTGCATCTTGCCCCTAGAGCATCTTCATTCTTGTCCCATTTCTCTCTGCCGCACTCCATATTGTTTAACATACTAAATAAGACTTTAATATATTAGTCTTTATATTTCCCCACTAGAGTGTACGATTGGGAGACTAGGGATATTTTCCTCCATTTTGTGGGCAGCCATGGCCCCAGCCCATTAAACAAAACTTCAAATACATTTTGAAAGAATGAATGGATAAGCGAAGGACATGGTGGTAATAAGAAAATAAGCATAATATGTTTACACTATGCACACATGGGAGGCACTCAGCACAGTGCCCGAAGTGCTTGATAAATATGAGTTGTTTTTACCAAGTGGTTCTGTATGGTGAGAGCTCCTGCTGTGGTAAGGCACTAGGCTGCGGCAGGGACAAGGGCCACATCACAGAGGGACTCATGGTTCTTAATAAGAAACTTACACTTTATTCTATAGCCAGTGAGGAGTGGTTTAGGCAGATTTGTTTCCATTAATTACCCTGTTATGGGTTGAATTGTTTCCCCTAAAAATTCAGGCATTGAAGTCTTAATCAATCACTAGGCAGGGAGAACATGAAGAGGGCCATCTACAGGCCAAGGGGAGAAATTTGGATGGAACAGGTTCCTACAGCCCTCAGATGGAACCAGCTCAGCCAACAGCTTGATTTCAGACTCTAGCCTCCAAAACTGTAAAACAATACATTTCTGTGCGTTAAGCCACCCAGTTAGTGGTATTTTTTAGAGCAGCTCTAGGAAACCAATACTATTCTGCCCACTGAAAAATGGGAGGAGTGAGTGACTAAAGCAGGGCAAGGCACTTAAACCTTCTAAGCTCTAGTTTCCTCATCTATAAAATAAAAATAGTACCTGATAAATAACCCTCAACATTCTGCATGAAAAAGAAAAATGTCAATGTATAAGAGAAGTGATAAAAATATAGGAATATGAAGAATAAGGCACATAAAGCACAATAAGTAAATACTTAGAAAATCTTTTATTTATTAGAATTGCTTAGAATATTAATCACAATTAAGCCTCTCTGATCCAGAGGAAAACCTTGGCAATGGCAAATCACCCACTCGTTTCCTAAGGAGAATTTCCCTCCTGGGTATTTCTTCTCCTTGGTAATAGACACATCGCTAAAATGTGATGTGGACAAAGAATGATATCTCCATGTCAAAATGGCATTTTTCTCCCACAGAACCAGTGAGATGTGAAAAAGTCTACCCTGGAAAGTAACTGGCAGTGAATGTGGGGCTAACTAGTTACCTGCTCTTAGGTGGACTCAAGTGTTTGAAGGAATTGGTGGATGAAGGAAATTGCCCTAGCAGTGGTCCTCAACCTGTGGGTCACGAACAATGAAAATACATCCTGCATATCAGATATTTATATTACGATTCATAACAGTAGCAAAATTACAGTTATGAAGTAGCAACGAAAATAATTTTATGGTTGGGGGTCATCACAACATGAGGAACTGTATTAAAGGGTCGCGGCATTAGGAAGGTTGAGAACCACTTCGAGGGACAAGATTCTTGAGAACATCCTGCTAGTTCTTGACATCCAAGACCCACTGAACTCTGCTGTTTTGTATAAATCAATGAACATGGTACTTACCACCTGACATACACAAACAAAGCAGTACTTCAATCTCATTCTTAAAATTAAACTAACACACAACTGCCCTTTCCCAATCTATCAGCACCTTGTAATTAATTCCTTGGTGGAAGTTTAATAGCTGAATATTATATCTTTTAAGGAAAATAAATTGTTAACAGTTCACCTTTAGGTTGAGTATTGTTAGCCTTTCACTTAAATTGTGACCTTGCAAGGCTGAGTACTTAAAAACTCTTGAGTAGAAGTGTTTCCTATGTGTCAGTCTGGTATAGAACGAAACATGGTCACATCCCACAGCAGCAAGGGAAGATGTGAGCTATGAAAGGATCTCAAGATTAAGCACTTCTTAATGTCCAGGACTAGGTCTTATTTTGATATTTCCCCAAAAGGGCACATGCCCAGGTTGCAGGCTCGATCCCCAATAGGGGGCATGCAGAAGGCAACCGATCAATGATTCTCTCTCATCACTGATATTTCTCTCTCTCTCCCTCTTCTTCCTCTCTGAAAATCACATAGGTCGATGCTCATCTACTGAGCCATGTTGGCTGGGTTCCTCTCTGAAAATCAAATATATATATACCTCTCTGAAAATCATATAGGTCGATGCTCATCTACTGAGCCATGTTGGCTGGGCTCTAGTCATCAGTTCTTAATGGCATTCCCACTATCCCAATATACACCCTCTTCCTACCCTTCTCTTATTCACTTGTAATAAAAATAGCCCAGACTAACAGAAAGAATTTGCTGACCTTACTAAAGGGATCTGTAGCAGCAGGATAGATAGCACTGAATTAGGTGAATCAGGTAAAATATTTTAGAGAAGGTGGCAAAGTGCTCTAGGCAGAAAAAAACAGACCAGACAAAAGGCACATTAACCTGAAAGAATATCATATATTCAGGGCAGGTAGACCAGTTGGTCCAGAGAACAGGCAATAAGACTGACCCATCTCTCCCACAGATGGTTTCATCACTCACTGACTCTATACCCTACTGGTGTCAGCTCAGATTTCATCTCCCCAACATGACCTTGCCTGATCACCTTGCCTATAACGTTGCCAGTAAAATCTACCATATTTTCTACCATAGATTTCATAGCACTTACACTCTCTGAAATTCTCTTTTTTGTCAGTGTGTCATGGTGTGTCTCTACTCTGGTCAATGAACTACCTGAGAACAAGGTCTTGTTCTCTCTCATTTCTATGTGTTAATAAAAAAGTTCACAGTAAACACCAGTAGACATAAGAGGTGAATAGGTGAGAAAGGGTAGACAGTAAAGATGGAGTCAAAAATCAGAGGCTTTACAACATCCAGAAGTGGGATCCATTAAAGAAATAGTCAACAAGCTGGACTTCATTATAATTAAAAATGTTTGTTCTACAAAAGAAAATGTAAAGGAAATGAGAACACAAGCCATTTTCTCCTTTGAAGGAGAAAGTATTGGCAAAATATATCTGATAAAGGACTGGTATCGGAGATATTTAAAAAATTCTTAAAACTGAACAGTAAAAAATAACAAACGAAAATTGGCAAAATATCTTAACAGATATCTCACCAAAGACAATATTCTGGCAGATTCCTAACCAATCATGTTATTCACTCCTTTGTTTCTTATGATTTTATAATGTATTGTATTAATACAAATATTTTCACTAAATTATAGCTTTTTATTTTGTGACTATATCACAATTTATATACCACTTTTTTTCTGTTGAGGGTCATTTAAGATGCTTTCCTTTTTTCCCAACCACCTACAATAACAAATGGACAGTGAAGTATACATCCTTTTGTGCACATGTAAAAATTTCTTCAAGGTACATATATACATAGCACTAAAAAGCATGTAAATAATGCAATTTATTTAGTATTATCAATTGCCCCCCCCCAAAAAAAGAATGTACCAACTTCCACTCCCATACTGTATGAAATTTTGAAATTTTCCACATCCAGGCCCAGCTCTTTGGGCTTGTTGGACTTTAGATTTATCTAAGTATCATTGGTATGAAATAATGTCTTACTATCATTTGAGTTTGTCTTTCTTTGATAATATGTCAGATTGAGCATGTTCTCATGTACTTATTAACCATTTGTCTTTTATCTTTCATGAATGACATTTTCATATAATGTTTTTTTCATTGGGTTGTTTATTTTGATTCATAGAAGCTCTCTATAAATTCAAAATACTTATCTTCTGTCAGTTTTATGCATTGCAAATATCTTCTCAAAACCTGTTCCTTGTCTTCTTACCTTGTTTATGATGCCATTGGATGAACAGCTGTTTCTCATTTGAATAGATTCAAGCGTATTCATTTTTTCTTTGTGGTTTGCCCTTTTTTATGTCATTTAAAAAGGAAAATCTTTGCAAACCTAAGATGGTAAATATAATGTTTTACATCTTATTTTAAGTGTTTAAAAGTTTTACTTTGCACAGTTGGTCTTTGGTCCACCAACATTTAATTTTGAAGTATCTCTTGTTCCCTTCTTGTGGACTCTACACCAAAGTTCCTTCCTTTATCCCCTCACTATATGGTGATTCTGTAGTAAGACAGCTTATAGAGCCATCTCTGAGCTCGCAAGCCTTTGCTTACTTCTTCCTCCCTGGACTGCAAAATCATCTGTCTCTGACTTAGTAATTACTTTTACCTGACTACTGGAAATGTAAATAAATAGCTGCAGTGTCCATATAGGTAACCTCAATAAGTGAAATGGGTCAGAATGAACATCATTAATGGGGAATGTTGGAGGCTGTGATGGACAAAGAGCACATATCCTACCTAACAGGAGAATCTGCTGCAAAGGTCTGGTCAGTTATTGCCACGGAAATCATGGGCCCATAGTTGTCAGGTCTTCTAATTTAAAAAAAAAGAAAGAAAAAGAAACCAGGAATTTAGCTCTGGCCGGTTTGGCTCAGTGGATAGAGCTTCAACCCAGGGAGTGAAGGGTCCTGGGTTTAATTCCAGTCAAGGACACATACCTTGATTGCAGGCATGATCCCCAGCCCTGGTTGGGGTGTTGTGGGAGGCAACCAATCCATGTATCTTTCACATAGATGTTTCTCTCTCTCTGTTTCTCCCCCTCCCTTTCACCTTTCTAAAAAATAATGGAATATCCTTGTGTGAGGATTAAGAAAGAAAGAAAGAAAGAAAGAAAGAAAGGAAGGAAGGAAGGAAGGAAGGTCAAGGGCACATACCTTGATTGCAGGCATGATCTCCAGCCCTGGTTGGGGTGTTGTGGGAGGCAACCAATCCATGTATCTTTCACATAGATGTTTCTCTCTCTCTGTTTCTCCCCCTCCCTTTCACCTTTCACTCTCTCTAAAAAATAATGGAATATTCTTGGGTGAGGATTAATAAAAAAAAAGAAAGAAAGAAAAGAAAAGAAACCAGGAAGTAAATTTTTTATACTATATACAATCTAATTTTTAAAGTTTTCTACAATTTGGAATGTTTAAAATAATAATATGAGGTTCTGTGATATGTAATCTAGTTCATTGTTTCTCAATCTTCCTGTCATTATCACCTGGCTAAGGTGACGAATATTTTTATTTCCATTCACTAATCCATGGAATTAAATGCTAAAGAATATGATTTCATCAGATACGATTGTGATTTGGAGGAAGGGTCACAAGTCATTGTAATATCAATAATTTTATGCCCCCTAAGAACCAACTCTTACCTTTTTTTCAGAATAGTCTAATGGTTTCTAATCATCCATAAAAGAAATTTCATAATCACACTTAGGTTCTGAGCAGAGAAAATTTTACAATATGATCAAGATAGTTTTCCATTTATTGAGCATTTTCATTCTCAAATCTTAAGAAAGTGGCAAGCATACAAAACATCTTCCTGATGTCAAGACCACACTTCTTTTCTTGTGGCTGAAATACAATCCTATTTGACATATCACTGGACCAAGAGAAACAACACAGGAAGAATTAGACAGGGCCCAGTGTCTTCTAGGGAAATCCAGTTTCCTTATAAAGATGTTCAAGGCACAGCCATTACATTTTAGATCAGTTTTTTGATTCATTAAGCTTCAGTCTCTTTCCCAAGTCCAGTTCAAAGACAGTCCATGAAAGGGTCCAAAGGCCCATTTCTCTGGTAAAATCAGCCCTGGAACAGGAATTAGAATATTAGAGTCAGGTTTTGGGTCTGCGCCTCAGAACTTGGGGTAAAGTACTTAACCACGTTGATCTTCAGTTTTTCATATGCATAAAACTAGCCACAAGATCAACTTCAAGCTTAGTGTTTGCTGAGGCTATGCCATACAGCTACCAAGAGCACTGACTCTAAGTCCATCAGACATGAATTTGACTTCCAGACATTTAACTTGGTGGCTGGGGGACCCCAGAAACATTACAAAGCCTCTCTTGGTAGTCATTTCAGGAAATGCAAAACATTTATTATAATAGTTCTATTTACTTGGTTGCTTTGAAGATCAAATAAGATCACACTGAATAACTCTTGGTATGATTAACTGAGTGAATAGGTACAAGATAACTTATTGTACTGGGAAAGGCCTCACTGATATCACTTCTTAATTACTACTACAGGATTTATTTTTTCTGCTGTCTGGATCTCTGTCAGCATCCAAACCACAGTGAAACAGTCTTTGCTTGCTCCTCACATTTTTAGGTTTTCATGAAAGCCTCATTTTCAGTACAATCTCCTTTGCAGAAAATGTGTATATTATTGTCATTGGAGGCTCTAATTCCAATTCCGCCTTCCACATGACCCACCTGGGCAAGGGACCAGAAGGCCTGCAAGTGAGTTTGGGAAATCACATCCATTGAGAAATCACAAAGTACAGCACACTGACTCTCTGACAACCTGTACATGCACACGGACCAATAAAAAAGACCCAAAAACTATGAAAGAAGAAGTCCTGAGTGTGGATCTCTCCTCTTATGTCTTTTTTTTTCTGGTTATATAATTGAATCTCAGTGACTCTTTCTCTTAGATTTTCAACAGTTCTATTGAGATATAATTTATCATGAATGAGTTTCATTCTGTGATTGTTCTTGATCACTTTCTTACTATCTCTGATGGTCTTCCAGTAGTATGGGGCTAGGTTTATAGGCATCCCCTTCTGAAGGCATCCAATCATGTGTGCGTTTGTGTTTGTGTCTCTGTGTACCAATGCCTAAGTCTGTGGAAACCTGTGTCTGTGGCTCTCTTTCCTATGAGGTTTCTGTGTCTGTGTGTGTATAAGTCTATGAGCCTGTTTTGGGAGGTTCTAGAAATGAATCGGTGTACCTGAAATTGTGTCTGTATCTGTCTGGT
This sequence comes from Myotis brandtii, assembly GCF_000412655.1. Taxonomy (NCBI): domain Eukaryota; kingdom Metazoa; phylum Chordata; class Mammalia; order Chiroptera; family Vespertilionidae; genus Myotis; species Myotis brandtii. Next base: position 541,036 of record NW_005356043.1, read on the forward strand.
GTAGGATTCTAAACGTTAGTATTGGTCTTTCTGTGCCTGGTCTATGTTTTGTGCTGTGTGGGAACTTATCAGTTCTGAGCACTTGTATGCAAATTTTTGTAATAAAAGGCAAGGTTGAGCAATGTTCTAAATTGTTCAAACAGGAATGATGGAAAGCACAGGCCAATGATTTTAAATTCTGATTTTTGATACATTGAGGCTCATATCCTATACCTGGAGTTGATTCTGAAAGGGTGCTGAATGAACAGTGATTGGTCTTAGGTGGCCCTCGTCATGAGAACTTACAAAGCTCCCCAGGAAATTCTAAAGTGCAACCAGAGTGTAGAGTCTGTACTGCTAAAGTGGCCAAGTCTCTGCCATTCTTCTGAAAACCTGCCACCTGTTTCTTTAAATGTGATGTTAATTATATTACAAGTGGGCAGGGAGGTTAATCTGAATGCTTTATTGGATGTGAAAAGAATTTTTCTGTGGAGCAGAGAAGTGACCCAAGAGGTGGGAGCCTGTGAGATAACAGGCCCTAAATTAACCTAAGAAAACAGCTGAGGAGGAATCCCCCTCCCAGCCCAGCCCTTCTTCCATTCCAGCAGACACTTACCTCCTTTCCCGAGTATATTTGTCTAATTAGGCAAATGTGGCACTGTCTTAATTTCCATATAAATTCTTCAGACCCACTGTGGATATATGACAAGCCCAAAGATAATTTATTAGTGTAATAAACAAGCATTTTCCTTTTCAAAAACTGCATGATTTGCAACATCCCTTCTATATGAGAGTCAGAAAGGGAAAAAATGCAGAGTAGTGCAGAGTAGAGATATAAAGAAGGAGAATCCAAGAAGAAGGAAGGAAAAAAATAAAATCTCAGATACTTAAACCCTGAGAGAGGGATGTCCATGGACTATACAATAACTATGTGAAAGCTAGAATAAAAAAATAAGCCCGTCCTTCAGGTTACAGACCCCAGGTGCAGTAAAGATGGGAGGGGTCTTTTCAGTGAGATAATAAGTGCTGACTCTTTCCAAAGCTATCCTCTTTACCCCACCCACACCTATATCCATGGAGAGCTGTCTCAGGTCCCGAGAATCTGAATTCTGACTCTCATAGTATCAATGAGTTCAGGTGGGTAGGCAACTTTCATTCCTTGAGGCCAGAGAAAAGTTAGATTCCCTAATATCCTCACTATCCACTACTGCAACTAGAAGTTTACATGACTCACAGTAAGTGCTCAATAAATATTTGTAGAATACATAAATGATAGACCTGGTAGATCTGAATAAGTAAACTAGAGGTCTCTCTTGTCAACAGAATGAAAACCAAATAATTAGAAAACTCTTTTAGGTCCCTAAACTATTTTTACCAGAAAACAATAATTTTCAAAAAGCATCCCTAAAAACCCCCCAAACCTAATGGGATAGAAGTAGAAGTTGGGAATATGAGCCAATGTTTATTAGCATAATTTAATAATCATGCTTATAGAAGGAAAATAAAGTGAGGAAAAGACCTTAGCACCACAATACATACAATAGTTAAATCATATTTTAAACAGTACTTTATGGCTTCTAACTCAGTTAAAAGGGTTTGGATGGATAAAAATAATAGCTAAAATTATTGAATCTCCATTATGTACTAGCACCATGATATACATGCAAGGCCTCATTTCATGTTCAATAGGTTGGTTTAGGATATCATAATTTTACAGGTAAGAAAAATAAGGCTCATGACTAGTAGGAGGAAAGTCACATGACTAGTGGAAGGCTAGAATTCTAAAGCAGATGAATTGACTATAGAACCCATATGATTAACTACTACACTATTTTATATGACTTTTCTTGATCACAGAAGTACCAGGTACCAACCATCCTCACATCCACTGAGGTCTTGAATGCCAAAACAATTACTGAATATGGAGAAAAGCTTGGATTGTAACTACTTCAAATGTATATGATCCATGTTCCTTAAATATTATAAGAAACATAGATACATCACAAGGTATATGCTGTCTCTGTAAGTTTGGGAATATCTTACTATGGAAGGTATGAGACTACTTTTCTTGGCAATTTTTAAGAAGAAAAATGATAGATTGTCCCACAGAATTTTATAGGTATACTTGGGTCCTATTTCTATTTCTGTCATATCATGGTTGAGGTACCTGGAACCCATACACATGGAGAAAATTTTCTCTTAACAAAACTAGTCAGTGATAAAACTAGGCTAAGGATTCAATTCTTCCAATTTGCTAGCGACAGATCTTTGGATGATATTAAAGGTTTAATCTTCTTTTTGAAATATTTCAGAAGTTGGAAACAGGTGTGTTGACCTCACTGATCACTGACTAGACAAAAACAGCCCCATGAGGTTTCTTTCCAGTGATACAAAATGAATTCTTAATAGAAATATTAAAGTTTTTATCAAATGGGGACCAAGAAGGACCCTTTCCTCTCCTCCAGTGCTTGGAGGGGGAAATAGAGACAAGCATTTATGTAATGTTATTCCTAAGGATAAATCCGTTTGGATCACCCTCAACATTATTTCTGCCTCTCACTTAGAGGGATAGACTCCTGGAGTTTGGGGAAGGGCGTTTACCCTTATCTAACAACATCAAATCTCTGCATCAGAGTCCAGAAGAAAAGTCCAAATAAAAAAAGAAATGAAATGTTTTCCTTCTAGTTGTGATTTCCTGTAACAACTACAATTTTAGGATTTTCATGCAACATTATGCACTCCTTTAAATCAGGCCATCATTAGAAATTAGTACAGCAATTTGCTAAATTGATCCTACTTTCAATTAGACCCACCTTTTATCTGACCATCATGTGGTTATCTCTCACACAACAGTCCCCGCCCCCCCTTCCCTACTTAATACCACTGGCAGCTACTTCACTTTAAAATAAAATGAGCTTCAACTTATAGATGAGAAATCTCCTTTGCAAAGAAAAAATATCTTAGGATAATTAAGATGAGAGACAGCCAATTCTAGGTTAAAACTTGGCAGTTTCAGAAGGCAGTAATCTAGAAGTGGCCATTAGATAAATGATATCAACAGCTCATTGAAAAATGAGTAGAGTGGAAGTGAGATAACATCAAATGGGGCGGGGGAGATTCCTCAAAAATTATTATTCAAAGTTAGCACTTTGGGATACATCTCATTTCTATGTAATCTTTTATCCCCAACTATACTGTCAAGATTTAGAGACTTTAAGGTCTTTTATTCCAAATGTTACTCTTTAATTATCTTGAACACTTTCCTACCAAGTAGTTGCTCAGCCCATGTTTAAATAGTTCATGGGATGTTAAATGTATGGCTTCGCTTGCCAATTTAGCCCTTCTTTAAATGGTCTCAGGATGCTTCTTCATAATCAAAAATCTAAGTGGGATTCTCAAGCATTTAAACAAACATGAGACATTGTCATTTTCACTAGTAATCATGGATTTGCAAATTAAAACAGCAAGATGTTATTTTATAACAAGTAAATTGGCAAGATAAATTTCTCAGTGATGACACGCCAGGCAGACACACAACTTTTCTTGATTGGATTGGAGAGCTGGGATTGCAAAGCAACTAACCAGTGAAAAAAAAACAAAAAACAAAAATACACACACATAGATAAATTGAATACTGGTAATAAGAATCTGGTTGGAAAATTGGTGGAAGAGCAGTGTTATGGGTGAGAAAGTTTAAAGCTCCTGGGAATGACTAAAATTAGAGGAGTCAGCACCCTCTGGGTTTTCAGTAGAAATCCAAACAGTGTGCTTGTACAAAGATTATAGATTTTAAGACTCTATCTCTTCTACTGAACAAATGCCTTTATCTGAGTTAGTAGATGTAGTGTGTTGAATGGCACCTTATCCCCTCTCCAGGTACAAATGTGTGTTTATGTCCTAATCCCTGAACCCTGTGAATATTACCTTATATGCCAAACTATGTGATTAAATTAAAGATGTTGGGAGGTAGTGCTTATATTACCTAGGTGGGCCCTAGATACAAATATTCTTATAACATAGACACACAGAAGAGAATAACATACAGAGAATAGGTTGATGTGGAGACACAGGTAGACATGTTGCTACAAGGCTAGAAATGCCAGGATAGCCACAGAAATTAGAAAGAGAAAGGAATGGATTCTTCCAGAGAGACTCTGGCGGGAACATGGTCCTGCTGGATTTATGAGATAAATACGAATGGATACTGACCAACACAGAGATATGTAATTACTTATACTTATTTCTGTGTCATATTTATATAAACCCATCCATGTTCCGCAAAAGCACTAAAATAACCAGAACTCTTTACCATGCCTGATAACCTTCTCCCTATAATTATTAACCCCAAACCCACTGGCTGTAAGGAAGAGTCAGTCCTAAGATCTAGCAGTATTTTACCATGAATTATGACTGAAAAAAAGAAATGTATCTGAGTTTTAGAGTTCAAAGTCTATATTAAAATACACACACGCACACGCACACGCACACAAATGCTATTCTTGCTTTTCCTCTTCTATAATAAGGTGTCACCCTCAACCTCACACTGGATGCTCTAAGCTAAGTGTAGAGAACACACAGGTATGAAACATTGGTGCCTAGGAGACATCAGTGAACACAGTCAGAAAAGGAACTCCTGCAGAGAATTTAATGCAATTCTTTTTTTGAAAGTGGCCAACTTTCTTGCCCAATTCGGTCTCCACACAAATCCGGTGGATACTTCTAATCTTATATTATCAAATGCAGCCTTGGAGTCTCAATATTTTCTTGGAACCCATATTCCAGGTCTTCTACATTCATATTTTCCATAAAGCCTCCTGGCTCTCCCAGTCCTCGCTTCCAGGAAGATAGGGACTTACACACGGACGCCCTAACATCAAGTAGTAGGGCCCAAAGTTAAAGTTCTGACTGTGTGACTCCAACATCCACCCATGCTCCTAACTTCCTCAAACAGGAATAATGCTCTGACTCTCCCCTCAGAGGAGGTGAAATTGTGAATCCTAATCCAAATGATCTAGATGCAGAGGCCAGACCTTCATGACTTCATTTCCGGAGCCACAGAGAGCATGCTGGGATTGGTGGTCAGACTCTGGTTAGTAAAATCCACCTATTGATATGTAGTCCCCACTTGTTGGCACAGGTTCACCTAAATGTTGTTGATGCAAAGGCAGGAATAATGGGAAGATTTGAAAAATAAAAATAACCTGGGTACCACACAGTAACGTCTCTATACATGGTCAGCTAGTTGTTTTATTGGCAGCTTCAAACCAACATTCTGGATATGTCCCAAGCAAGCGATTAGGTTAATAATAGATTCAGGACCCGATCGGATTTATGAGGTGGCTTATACATTGACTTGGCTGTGGCATGTTTGTGTGAAACACAAAAAAGCACCACGAGAAGAGCTTTATTTATTTCTGGCAAATGTTAGCTTTTTAACAAGTGCCAGCTATTTTTGTAGAAGTCACAAGATGCTAGAATATCCTTCTTAAGAAAAATTCCAATTCCTTTCCTGTTTAGAGGGACTAACTTTCTCCCTTGGGCCAAACCCAGGATCAAAACACTTTTTAAATCATAATCTACACAAATTATTTTCATCTGTATGGACATTCTAGGGTTGTGTGCTATTATATTTTTCAAATTAAAAAAACCAACTAAATTGAGGATTTCAACAATTTACTTAGCAATATCACTTGGAATTTGGTAATGTCACTACCATCGGATTTAGCTGTCTTGTGGGAAAATGACTTAGCAGAAAATTCACATAATACTATTTACATAATCCCCATCAGTCCTCCAGCACCACCTCCACTAATCCTTACCATAACCATCAATGCGTCTATTAATTAACCTTTAGAATAATTAGTGTCCCAAGATATCTTTAAAAAAATGTGTGGATCAAACCAATTTCCCCAGTGTAAACTGTAGCACAGTATTCCAATCGTACTGTTTCCTTTCTACTTTTCTCCAAAGACCCCTTGCTCATTATAGACCAATTCACATGTTCTCTTCCACTGTCTGGGAGGAATCCCTTCCTTCTCTAGACTCCCATCATCCTTTGTTTATTCCTGCTCTATGGCACTTATAATCTGCTTTGCTTTAGAGATACTTAACTCTAACAGACTCTAAATTCCATGAACACAGACTGGAATGTATTCATCTCTGTGGCCTGCACCATGTCTAAAAAGAGCCTAATTAGGTGAAAATATAAGTAATTCAATATATTCTTACAAAATGAGAATATGTTCAAACTCAGTACTGGAATAGCCAGCATCCTTTAGGTGATCAAACAAAACCTAAACAGTCTGAATCATTAAATAGATAGGAAAATAAAAGCAACACTTCTTTATTAAAACAATATATATATATTTTGATTTCAGAGAGGAAGGGAGAGGGAGAGAGAGATAAAAACATTAATGATGAGAGAGAGAGAATCATTGATAGGCTGCCTCCGGCACACCCCCCTCTGGGGATTGAGCCCTGCAACCCAGACATATACCCTGACTGGGAATCAAACCATAACTTCATGGTTCATAGGTGGATGCTCAACCGCTTGAGCCACACCAGCCAGGCAAAGCAACATTGTTTTGACCTTGCCTTAAAGGAGGGAAGAGGTTACCAACCTTCATGCATGAACAAACTTAATGGAGCAATTCTGCTGATAACATTTTAAAGGGGCACTGTATCTAAAAGTCATAAAAGAATAAATTACTAGGTTGAAATTTTCTTAAGTTTATGTAAGCCTTTTTTCATAAGTATTAAATCCACAATGCTTGGTTCAACTTGTAGAATCTAATTTAAGATGACACCTGATGCAGCCTGAAATGTGTTATATTTGCATCAATATTTCAAGGTATCCTGTAAAAACTACTGTAACTTCCAGGCACTCTACCTCTGCCAGATAAAGATATCTGGGCATCAGCCAATGTACCTCAAATATCCAGCATCACTCAACTCTCAACAAACAGGACTTAAAGAGAATGAAAACAGAAAGGCCTTCTCATTAGCTCTTCAAACGACCCAATTGCAGGTCCATTGCATATGCCTGTGCAAGTCACGTGTTGCAGAATAATCACACACTAAGGGTACCGGCAAATCCTCAACATCCGGTTGTTGTGTATTTATTAAGAAAAACATTCACATAGCTAGCAGTAAGATGTCTGTTTTCTCTAACAAATCCGTTTATTATTACCATAGTCTGTCAAAGAGAAGTAAATTATCTTGAGGAAAACATGAGCTTTATTATATTTTTTAATACACAAGGGCAGCATAAGGATTAGAGCCAATCCGTGTACTGTTTCAACTAAGATTCTGCTTTGGGCACTGTCGTGTGCCTACTCTGTTTACAGCCTTAAAAATCTTTAAAAGCCTTTGCATAGAAATTGGCTTCAGTAAACTGAAACTCCTTACAAATATGAGAACCTCAAAATGTGTGGTCTAATTGAAAGCTGAGTAATACTCACAATTACCACACAGAAATATGATGGATACATCTTATCAAAGCAACCTATTTTGGATATTATTTTTTGTAAGTGGGGAAGTTTTACTGTTTGAGCTTATTCAGATTTATAGCAAATTTTGCAAAATGAAAGAGTAAGAGAAGGATCAATAATTATTTAGAATGAAGTCCCTAAATGGGAGTTTCCAGGTCAGTTAGATACAGGTTTTGGGCAACCATTTTATTTTTGATTTTGTAAACAGCCTTTCCAAGTCCTGCCTCTGTTATATCTGCTTCTACACTACCTTATGATCATGTTTGGATAAATGGCTCATACTTAACAGTCAACGTTCTTAAGCCCACCTCATTCTCAAAAGAATATACAGGGTGCAAAATTCACGATCAGAATTGTATTCAATCTGGTATGAAGTTACAAGTGTGTACTAATACAGTGGGGCCTTGACTTACGAGTTTAATTCGTTCTGTGATGGAGCTCATAACTCAAATTACTCGTATGTCAAATCTTAAAGGGAATGAGTGAGACACGTGATGCTGGGCTGATGTTGTGGCATTCACTGTGACGTTCGCTGCGCCAACTAGCGGTGGGGTATCTGAAGCTGGCTCGTAACCAGAATTTTAGCTCGCAACTCAAAGCAAAAAATCGGCCGAGAGACGGCTCGTATCTCGAAAAACTCGTTAGTCGGGACACTCGTAAGTCAAGGCCCCACTGTATGCATATAATAAAGGTGATGTGTTGGCAGACTCCTTGCAAGGCCGGGAGAAAGCGGGGCTCTGCTCCCAGTCACTGTTGCTGTTGTGCAGCAGCAGTCCCCGCCTTCTTCCTCAGTCACAGCCACGTCTGCTGAACTTCTCCCAAGGTTACTAACATCTCTGCCCAAAACAAACGGTTGGATGTCAAATACTCTGCAAACACACCCGTCACTCCTTCAGTAAACCCCAGTCCCCGTGAAGAGCTTCCCTACAAGCCAGTTGAGGGAGAAGCCTGCTTGGAGCATCCTTGGGAAGACAAACGTTTAAAAGAATAGAAGGGGACTTTAATTCGGGAACTTAATTGGAGAAATTACATGCACAACTTCAAAACAGAAGCCAGTGTCCTTCTAAACAAGTGGTTCTCAACCTGTGGGTCGAGACACCTTTGGCGGTCGAATGACCTTTTCACAGGGGTCGCCTAAGACCATCCTGCATATCAGATATTTTCATTACAATTCATAACAGTTGCAACATTACAGTTATGAAGTAGCAATGAAAATAATTTTGTGGTTGGGGGTCACCACAACATGTATTTAAAGGGCCAGAAGGTTGAGAACCACTGTAAAACCATTAGCCTTCCTTTAGGCATTCAATTTACCAAAATTTTACTTTGAGCATAACCAGGACTTTCCCATTTCACTGAACAGGCATTCAAATCAACACTTTCTTCTGCCAGCGCAAGTCCGTGTAGGAAGAAAGAATGCAGAGGAAACATGTAGCTTACCTCTTCCTACAGACTGGATGCATTGCTTCTAAAAGTTGTAATGTGTGGTTCAGGCCTGAAACACTTTAAAGGAACCACTAAAGATACATAATCCAGATATATATACATAAGTAATTGCAAAATGACTGCAAGAATAACACTCACATATATTGAAAATCCTTTCTTTTATTTTTTTAACTTAAGTAGTAATGTCTAACACTTAGCAGTAATTATCCAAGTTTGGTGCTGACCTACCAAGAAAGATATATGAGTTTGAGCTTAGGGAATATAAAAGAAGAAGAAAGGGGTGAGTACAGGTTTCCTTTTGGTCAAAGTGCTGATAGTTGTTTAAAGAACACTTTTGGATCATTTATTTCAATAGCTTTTCATTTCCTGTCTCAGTCTGTAATGCCTATGGGACTTAGGAAGTAAGTGCTATTCTAGACAAGTTTCATTTGGTAAACATTGATCCATTTGCTCTTATTCTGAGCGGGGCTGAAATAAACTGTTCTCCTTCTCTCTTTTTCTCCTCCATCATCTCAGATGGATATCCTGAGCTGACCTATGGCTGGTGGTTACAAAATCCCTTCAGCACAGTCACTGCCAACCCCTTGGGCATCTCACTTTTCTACTTCAGCAAACAGCAAAAAATGAGGGCTTGTCTTGCTGCTTCTTGCATGGCAAACAAACAACACACCAATTTTAGGAAAGAGGGAAATTGAACTCTTTTGAGGAAACTGTATAAGTATTGGTTAATGGGTACCAGTATTCTGATACATGTCCCTTCAATTCTTGGGCCGGCCAGTTACCGGCTGTGTGACCTTGAGCAATGACTTCATTTCACTAGGCCAGTTCCTACAGCTGGAAAATGGACTTAATAATAATAGTACTGTGTTCATGGCATTGTTGTGAGGATTCAATAAGATAATGCTTAATAGCCTGTGCTGGTTTGGGTCAATGGTTAGAACATCGGTCTGCTGACTAAAGGGTTGCGGGTTCAATTCCCAGTCAAGGGCACGAACCTTGGTTGCAGGCATGATCAGCTCTGGTCAGGGCGCATGTGGGAGGCAACTAATAGATGTATCTCTCTCACCTCCAGGTTTCTCTCTCTCTGCCTCTCCCCTTCCCTTTCGCTCTCTCTAAAAATCAGTGGAAAAAAATATCCTCTGATGGGGATTAACAACAAGAGAAAAAAGATAGTGCTTAATAAACAGAAGGTCTATGCAAACTTGTATTACCTGAGTACCTATGCATTCAGCCAAGAAAATAAGAAATGTCATTGGAAAGTGTATGTGGGTACATGTATGTAAATACATATATGCACACCTTTAGGCTAATGATATATTTTCTTGGCAATGCATAAAAAATAGTCCATAGTCCATATCCACTATATGTGTTGGGGGTGGGTATGAGTAAAGAGTACAGATAAAATAGAATATGTTAATAATTGTTGAGGATGAGTTAAGGTACATAGAAGTTCATCATACCTTTCTCTTCTGGATATGTTTAAAATATTCCATAACTAAAACATTAAAACAAACAGAAAAAAAAAAGTTTATTGGTCTTCTTGCCTTCCTAGGACAGTGGGACAAGCAGGAAGTTCATTTGAGCTCCATTTATCTTCATTTATCTTCTGTGCATATGTTTCTTGTATTTTTGTGTAGAAATAGCCTATCCATATTCTTGCCTTTATTTCTGCCAGCTCATGTTGCTGGGTATGTGTTTTTTAAGCAGCTCTAAGAATATGCTTGGCAGCATTATTTTCCCTTAGACAAGTGGGAGGCAGAGGGCAAGGGAAGGATCTAAAATCCCCAAGGGAAGAAAGGTCTCCTTAGTTATTAATGTGAAAGCTGCCATAGGCTCCCTGTGGATTAGACTTTATCTCTCCAGTCTTTTTGTTTTGTGTGTATGTGTATATCTCTTTGTGTGTGTGTGTGTGTGTGTGTGTGTGTGTGTGTGTGTGTGTGTGTGTGTGAGATCCTTGAGGAAAAGGAAGAGGAAGCCAGGGAAACAGACTCACAGGGAAATTGATAAGCTTGATAAAATGAGGAAGGAATAAAGAGTAATTAAATACATGCAAATTATCCTATATAATAAAAGCCTAATATGCTAAGTGTCCGGTCATCTGGTCGGATGTTCAATCAATCAAGTATAATATGCTAATGATATGCTAAGGCCGCTAAACCACTCGCTATGACTTTCACTAACCACCAGGGGGCAGACAATTTAACCAGTCGCTATGATGTGCACTGACCACCAGGGGGAAGACACTCCAACTGGTAGGTTAGCTTCCTGCTGGGGTCTGGCCGATTGGGACTGAGTGAGATGGGCTGAACACACCCTGGAGCCCTCCTGCATTCCCTTTCCAGCCCCCATCGTGCACCAGTGGGGTCCCTTGGCCTGACCTGTGCCCTCTCACAATCAAGGACCCCTCCCTCGGGGGATGGCAGAGAGCGGTTTTGGCCCGATCCTGCAGGCCAGGCAGAGGGACCCCACTGGTGCATGAATTTGTGCACTGGGCCTCTAGTATTAAAATAATTACAAGGTTGCAACAAACAAAAACAACAAATTTAAATTATTTACAAAATTAGACAAGATTGTTGGATGATGGTATACTCAGCCAGTGCTGACAGGAATGCACCCTCCTGCACTCTCTTTCAGACACTCCCATCTATCTCTTAATGATGACCCAACACCTTGCTAGCTATCAGCAGAGATAGCTTCACCTGTTCATAGGATTTCTTTAAATGGAACCACAGAATATGAACTATTTTGTGTCTGATCTCTTTCACTTACTGTTAAGTTTGTGAGATTTATCCTTATTGCAGAGAGTAGTTTTGAAGGGTTCAATAATACATGTTTTAAATATTAAAAAATGAGGAAATAAAGTATGTATTTCCTAAAGCTAAATTTATCCAAAATAAAGGATTGTCCTTTCATTTGAGATTATGTGCTCCCATGATTTTGGTGATAAAAAGTATTTTTATTATTTCTTTTTTGAAATCCATTGTTAACTGCTGTAAGGTTTTGGGTTTTTTTTAATTACTGTTATTATTATTATCACTTTATTGAATTTATTGGAGTGACATTGGTTCACAAAACCATATGGTTTTCAAATGTACAACTCAATGAAACATCAAGTGCACACTGGTGGAGGTGGGCAAAGAGAGGGGAATGAAGACAGAAAGAGACTTTATTTGGGGCAATGTGCTCACAATGCAGCAAGTTTGGTATTTTTTATTTTGGGTTTTATTTTCATTTTAATGTGCTAAGTTATCAAATTCAACCTCAAATTTATCATTTAAAAAAATTGACTGGGACTTGAAAATCTCAGGCTTTGGTTCCATGGGGCTAGAAGCCCCTTACCCTTACATTTCTTGGCTCTGTGTCTTACAGGCCAGCTGGAGGCTCTGGGCTTTGGTTATAGCTGCCTATGATGGTCAATCCATCTAGACAATTCTAAAAGGGGCCCACAAAAACCACAGTTCCCTAATATTGATGTTTCTTGAAAAAGATAAAGGGAAGAAAACAATTTTATCATTCTTGTAATCCACAGGCATAAACAGCAAATAGTATCAATTTCCCTGAGTATCAGGTCAGATTGGGTCTTATCAGAAGCCCTTTAGAATGGCCAGAAAGCATGGACTAGGAGGGGGTGTGTGATCCACATGTAGGAAAGGAGACTAGAACAGAGATATCAGGCATGAGATGTCCGTTCCACCAGTAGATTTCTGGAAGAGGGAAAATGTGCCCTGGGGGTCTTCAAGGAGAGCCTCATCACCAGAAGCAGACTTTATAGAAGATATAGAGGCTCCTAGCAGGGACTCAGCTAAGAAAAATGATCCATGGGAAAAGAAGATAAAATCAATTCTAATATGAATTGAAATAGCATGCATCATTGCCAAGAAAAACCACATGCTAGTACATGTACAAGTGAATGAGAGAGAGAGAGAGAGAGAGAGAGAGAGAGAGAGAGAGAAGGAGAAAGTATTCCAGCACATTTCATTTTCTAAGGGATAACTGTCTGGTTAAAATAATGGGATCTGTGATTAAATTTACATCAGGATTTACTCAAGAGAGTAAGAGAGGAGCTTCCTGCTGACAGAATTCATAATTCCTTCCCCAGGGCAGCTCAATTACATATTCAGCCTCTTCCCCTTAAAGAAAGTCATTATGGGACAATTTGAGGCTCTGTTTTTCATTACTATTTGTGAAAAGATGCATCACCCAAATTATTGCAAATAAGTGGTTACTCTTCTACAACTTAAATAAGAGGCATTATAAATACAGATCTTCAGAAACTTGTACATTATACAAAGCAAGATAGACACATACACAAACACGTATAATATATGTAGTCTTTCCATTTTTTTCAAGAAGAAAAATTTTGTTTCTCTCTGGTTAGCATGCAACACTTCTCAACCTCTGTTCTGTAACATCACCATCTCCTATTTGGGTGAATTCTCCAAAATGTGCGATCTTGGCAAAAGGTTAAGTCCAACTTCCTTCTGTCACCTCCTCCTGATAAGAGCCAAGGAGGACACACTGATCATCTTCCACCTTCTGAAAAAGCCCAGATGTGGGATGGTGACTAAGTCTTGATCAATTATATCCTCTTTCTAAGAATTTTAACTCGATCAACTGATACTTTGACTCTTGAACAAAAATAAGGAAATGTTTGATGCTCAGAGGTACATAGTGTGTCTTTGGCAGAATCTTAATTGCGGTTCCTGCTGCCATATTCCCAGGGCTAATCATAGCTTTCCAGTAAATGTCTCTCCCACCTTTTAAAAATACTTATTTCTTAGGCATTTTATTTTCATTTTTGCAAAGATAAGTAGAGTTTATTTCTCTTTGGCTTCCAAACAAGAACAGTTTCTGGTGCAAGAACTGATAACCACACTAATACATTTTCAAAGGTAAAGAACACATTTTCTTTACTATGTCCTCCTTGTACCAATGGAGTAAGTCATGTATTTGACAAACCAGTTAGTTTTCACTTCCCAACATTGCCAAAAGGCAAAGAAAACTCTTAGGTGACCTCACAGCCCAAAGATCATAGCTATGGAGTTTCCTAGTGAGAGGCAAAGAGAAGCATCTTAAAATCTCCTAGAGTGGGTATGGTTTCAAATAATATAGCTTTGATATTAAAGTGCAAGAATAGAAATAAATAGGCTATGTTTCTGTTTCAGGATATACTATTCCTGATGCCCTTATTTTAATATTTACAGTCACTGTGAGAATTCCCTTTTAATTAGTGAACATTGTTTTACATAGCAAAGAGAGAAAATTTCTTCTAATTAGCATCAGAACTGGCTCAGATACACTTCTAATTCCATATGCCATAGGGCAGAGGATGGAGCCCAAGAGAGATGAGGGCCTGGGGACCTGTCTTTCCCTTTATGTCCAGGATATATTTCATCCACTGGTGTCCAAAGTCTTGACTGTGGGGATTTAGTTCCCCCACTGCCATTGGACATTTGACACAGAAAACTTAGCCAAGGTCACACAAGACAGTATGTGGTAAATCTGGAATTTGGGTCAAGGTCTTTTTGACCACTAAATCCATGCTCTCTATACCCTACCTGGTCAGTATTTTTGCCCTTCCCAGGGAACTACAAGGGGTGATTGAGAAATTCTTTTATGCCACATTTTTATCCCCAAATCATCCTTTTGAGATCTTGTATATTATGATTTTATTGTGACCTTCATTCTTCATGGGGCCATCTCACCTGGTTTGTTTCTTTTTGACTTAAATGCCAACTTATGGCCAGGTCCAGACAAATGGTTTCAAACAGAGCACCTGGATATTTTTTACTCCTTGTATTTGAACAATTAAATAAAACTTTGCTCTGTAAGTTGCCTTGGAAATGGCAGTGGAGTTGCTGTCATACTTGAGTTACAGTCTGTTTAAACTTCATATGAAATACAATTCAGGGGTCACATTTCCTGAGCCGTTGACATGGAAGACACTTCAGGATAGCATAGACAATTGCCTAAGTCCTAAAGAGAAGGGGGTGACAAACCAATAATAAATTGAAACTTTTCCTAAATGTCCAATAAGAAGCCTCTTTTGAAATCTAATCTTATGGAGTAAGTCAGAGATGTGAGCAAGTATAAATGAAAAGATGTGAGCAAGTATTCCCCAAAAGATCTCTAATGAATCAAAGTTCAGACTGCTACTGTGAAACAACACTTTAGGCTTCCCTGGCTTAGTTACACATATAATGTGAGAACCTGCAGAGTTCTGAGGTTCCATACTGATATTCTGAATCAGTAGCCCTTGAATACAAAAAAGAAAAAAAATCTGTCTACCTAGCTAATTTTTATTTTTGATGCTTATTTTTGAGTAGGCTTATCCTATTTGTACAATCTAGTTTGCTGCTACTATGCTGATATATTTGACAACTGTGGTCTTAGGTGATAAATACAGATAGGTTTCTTTCATTTATGGTGCTAGTTTAAGTAATATATCACCATCTCTGCTTTGGTGGATGGCCAAGGGTATGCTTTTGCTTGTTCACTTACTGAAGTCATCCAAATTAAAGATGCATTTTAGAATTAATGAGGGTTTTAAAATACATCCATATAATAGAATAATTTGTAGCCATTAAAAAAACTGAGGTAACATTAGTGTCAAAAGATGTTTGATATAAATCTAACAAAATATGTATAAGAGTAAAACCGCAAAAGTCTGAATAAATAGATCACCAAACAATTAATAAATTGATAGATATTCCATGTTTATTGATAGGAAAACTCCATAGTGTTAAGATGTCAGTTCTTCCCAATTTGATCCATAGATGCAATGCAATCCTAGTCAAAAATCCCAGCAAGTTATTTTTTTGGATATCCATAAATTCTTTCTTTAGTTTATATGGAGAGACAAGAGACCCAGAATAAACAACTTAATATTGAAGGGAAGAACAAAGTCAGAGAACTGACACTACTTGATTTCAAAATTTACTATGAAGATACTGTAATCAAGGTAGTGTAGTATTGGCAAACGAATAGACATGCCAATCAATGGAAAAGAATAGAAGGTCCAGAAATAGACACACATAAATACCATCAACTGAGCTTTGACATATGTGTGTAAATATTACTTTATCAATGGACACACAATCATCCTGTATGTATTGAAAGCACCAAAAGAAAACTGGAAGAATATATACTCACTAATGGCGGTTATCTATAGCTGGCAACTTAACAATGGATCATTGGCATTTTAGATTTTATAACTTATACTAGAGGCCCGGTGCACAAAAATTTGTGCACTCGGGGGGAAGTGGGGGTCCCTCAGCCCGGCCTGTGCCCTCTCGCAGTCTGGGACCCCTCGGGAGATAACGACTTGCTGGCTTAGGCCTGCTCCTGGGTGGCAGAGGGCAGGCCCAATCCCTAGGTGCAGCCCCTGGTCGGGATCAGAGCAGGGCTGATTGGGGAGTTGGGGCGCCGCCCCCTGTCATGCACAGAGCAGGGCGGATTGGGAGGTTGCAATGCCACCCTCAGTCACGCTCAGGGTAGGGCCGATTGGGGGGTTGGGGCACCGCCCCC
>NW_005356043.1:558445-572726 GCF_000412655.1 Myotis brandtii
TGCCTGGCTGCCGGCCGCCATCTTGGCTGACAGTTAATTTGCATATACTCACTGATTAGCCAATGGGAAGGGTAGCGGTCGTACGCTAATTACCATGTTTCTCTTTTATTAGTGTAGATTGCTTGATATTTATTACATCATGAATTCCTTGCTTTTCTAATCAGAAAAAGTGGAATGATGAAAAAAGGTTTTTATAGGAAAAATAAACAAGGTTTACAGTCTATTAAGTGAGGCAGATAGAGACATTAGAGTTCTGCCCTCAAGTTGGGTCAGGACAGGGAGGGGTTTGATCTGCAAAGCTTCTGCCACAGAGGCCCCACAATAGCAAATGCTTCCACATGCACAGCCACCAGCCCTGAAACCAGCTCGTCTGGCAAGGGGGGAGATAGCACTGTGGGCAAGGACAGGGGCTGAGAGGAAGCACAGCTTCTCTATTGAATTGATGAGACATATAAGGCCACGAGGCTCTCATGAGTGATGCACTGTCACCTGGAAGGTAATCACATTGAAGTCCTCACAGTTTTACCATCACTGGACAGAGTTATATGGCTTCCAAGGGGCTGTCCCATCCAAATGTCCAGCTTTGAGTGTGACCGGTGCAATGATTTTATTCTTGGCTCATATTCAACTGTCACAAAAGAAAAAAAAAGAATGAAAAGTTGACAATATAAAAAAGTATTTTAATTATCTTGCCATTTTTAGAGGCTATCTCCCTCACACAATATTGGGAAGGTCAGGAAAAGGAATAGAAAATATTATAATAACTGTATATATTGTCATGTGGATACTAGATTTATCAGGGGATCAGTTTGTAAGTTATATAAATGTCTAAACACTATGCTATAAACCTGATACTAATATAATATTGAATGTCAACTGTATTGGGGAAGAAGAAAGAGAATGAAAGAAAAAGTAGTAAAAGAAGATTGATAGATGATAGATGATTGATGATAGATAGACAGATATGTAGATACATTTTAATGCATCAGTGCCCTTCACAGATGGGTCTGGTCTCCCTGCTGAGGGCATCCTAATGCCCCCGTTCTTTAAGTTTCTTTCTGAGAACTCAGAGGAACAGACCCAGCAACCCCTGAGCAGAACTTCAATGAAAGGCTCCCATGTGTGAGGGGCACTGGGTCACTGTGGTTACAAATAAAAGAAGCTAAGCTCTGAGACTTTGCTCTGCCACCATTCATGGGACTTCCATCAGGGACAATCCCAAGCTGTTCTCCCTTTAAGAGAGGGGAGACAAGAAGCCCCCATCAGCCCGCTTCCCTCATGGATACTTTCAATTAATACCGCACGAAAGGCAACAGGCCTTCGGATCAAAGCAGTACTCTTGCCGTATGAGAAACAAAGGCTTCTGGGATGAAACACATGGCTATTGAGGTTGAAAGAGACTTCTTCTTCCTGACCCCCCTTGCTTGCTAGGCCTGCCCTTTGACTTCTGACAGCCATTTACTCTTTGTAAGACTTATGCCCACCTACTTTGCTCTGCGACTAGAATTTGTGCTCCTCTGGCTCCTGTCTTCTTGTTTGGGCCAGTTAGTGCTGACTGTGCCTGCGACTGGTTGTGATGAATGGCTCTGCTCCTACTTAGAACATGCACCTGTCCCTTCAGGCCCTGCTCTGGTATTTACACCCTTTACTCAAATGGTTTTCAAGATCTACAATTCTCTGGGTTTGACTGATACTCAGACTCTTGAAGTGGCCAGCTGCTTTTGTGAAGGGTTTCAGGGATCCAGCACGATCAGAACTGACTTAAAGGAGCCATTTCTGCCTCTCTCCTCCTCCATAAAAGAACTGGACTCATGCTTAAGAAATCTGCTTCTCGTTTCTTTAATTTTCCAGAAAACATACCACGTAGGCAAATGGCCCTGATATCCTGCATTTTTTGTAGGGACAACACTTCAGTGGAAGGATGCCCTCACTTTGCTGTGGCCCCTGCTCTACTGGAGGTCAGATACCTCCAACTCCCACTCACAAAATCCCACAGCCCCACAATATTTAGGGAACAGAGAACATGAGTGCCTCTTGCAGGTGAACCAACAGAAAAAAAAGAGAAGCTATGGTTATTTTCAAGCAGTCCACAACTTTCAGACCATAACTAAATTTTTTAAAAAGTGAAGAGTAGACAAGACTGATCATACCTGTCACCCACTCCTACTTCCCATACCTTCTCCCTTGCCTGCTTTTTCATAAAGTATTTGTTATTGTTTTTGTCTGTGTGAGGACCAAAGTTGGAGGTTTAAAGGTCTGGCTTTTCTTTTGACTGACTTTTTTCACTTGGCATAGTGTTTTTAGGGTTCATCCATGTTGTGACACATATCAGTACTTCATTCTCTTTTGTTGACAAATAATATTCCATTGTATGGGGATACATTCTGTTCATTGATTCCTCCGTGGATGGTCATTTGGGTTGTTTTCACGTTTTCCTATTGTAGATCATTCTGTTATGAACATTTTTGTGCAACTTTAAGAAATCTGGTTTTTGAAATTGTTAAGATTATACCATGGAAAAGGGGAGAGCATAGAACTTTGACTCCTCTTTACCGTAGCCCTCCACCATGAGAACCTGCCCCCCAGATAGGGGCACCGTCTATCCTGGGACCAGGAAGTCATCTTGGTAGGTGACTTTTCTTCCTTCTTAATAGGCACATGAGATACGTGATTAGCAGTTTCTCATCTGCTCAAACAGAAACCTGCGCCGTCAAGGAAGTATGAACAAACATGAGTTGGAAGAATGCCATCACGCCAGGCCCAATAAAGTAATGCTTCTCTGGGCTGGAGATGAAGCACAGATGGAGTGAGGTTGTGCTTGGGCTTAGCCTTTTGTATTGACTTTTGAGAATTCCACTGGGCTAAACAACCAGAAGTTTCTGTTTGGTTTTATTTTGATTTGTTTTAAAAGTCAACCATATGCTACTGCCTCAACTCAGCCAGTCCCCAATGGTGATAACAGAATTTTTATCCATTCCACAAGGGTGGTATTGGCCCGTGATGGAGGAATGCAGCTGGTTCTTTATCTATGACAGTGTCTTTGGGGATGTTTCTTTCCCCAAAATGATTTTAAAAATCCCTTTCATCAGCCTTGCTGCAGGTTTATGAAGCTACTCCTTTCCAACTGTGTGATTTTCATAATCACCAAAGATGAAACAGTTGTTCAAGTAAAGACACTAAAACTCCTTGGAGATACTGATCTGGGGACCAGGTAAAACAATTGTCATTCAGGCTAAGTTGAGGGACTAGAAATCTGGTATTATACATGGGTCATGATCCATTTCTTAAATTTATCTGACGCAGTTCATTTGAGGAGTTTGTAAAAAATATAGATTCCTATTCCCCTAACTTGATGCTTGGTTTTGTAAGTCTTCAGAGAGTGAGGATACTGCCTCCTTAACAATTGCCCCAGTCATTGATCTGGTTTTGTGGGAATGGAGCTTTCATACTGCCAGAGCCATGCACTGCCAAATAAAGAAACCAACCCTAAATTATGTTATTGAAAGACATTCATGGCTAATTTTAATTTGTAGCTATGGGCTCAAGGGCATTATATGTTTTCTTCCTGACATTGAAGGAAGATGAGACATGTGAGGCTCAGAGAAGTGAACTGATTGCTCAAAGTCATAGAGCTAGAGAGAGGCAGAACCGCTAATTCAAACCAATGCTGTGAGCACTGGTATATGCACTCAGACACCAGGATACATGTACAAAGGGTTCAGGGAGTCAGACCCTTAAATGGTAGGCAGGAAGGAAAAGGACAACTTCCCCTCAACCTTGGCCTTGGTGCCTGGAGCACCTCCTGGTATTATCCAACACCACAGTTTGCTAGGAAAGGGTCACAGCTGAAGCCCCTGTCCAATCCAAAGCCTTGTTGTCTGGGAGGCACTCTGTGCTCATCAGGGGGCTCAGGGAGGCTCCTCAGGTAGCAGCCCTCCTTTTTGTGGCTGAGGCTGGGGGTGGGAGCTGCTGAAACGAAAAGGGACAGGCCAGGTGCCTCTGCTTGGATGAAGACAGGCTTGAATCCTGAATGAGAACATGAGCCATAGGGAAGCAGGAACCTCCTGCTTGGTGCCAGGAAAACTGCTTTGCTCACAGCTGTGTGGTTCCTGAAGACATGTGTGAGCATTCCTGCCCAAGAAAACCCAGGCGCAGTGGAGGACTGTTGAGGGGGTGCTCTTTCTCATCCTTGGTTTCTAGCAGGTTAGCCCCAGACTCTGTAGCTGTTGTTATTGTCCTTGCTGCTGCTCTGCCACAAAGAGAAATCAGGGGAAAGAAAAAAAGAGAGAAAATATTCAGGTAAAATAAAACTGGGAGCATAAGGCAGGTTTACTTTTCCTTCAGAGAACTGCTGTGGCATTAACCCTGAATGAACAGTGCACTCAGCATTCTAATGATGGGTGATTTCATTCAAATGAGGGAGAGGAAGAAATAAAAATCATTCCAGTGAGCATTTATTGGGCACATATTATAAAGGAGGCACTCGGCTAGCTATGTCCCATGTGGTGATTCATGTCAGCCTCTTGAAGAACTTATGAACTGGCTATTATCTTTATGCTTACTTTATAGAGAAGGAAATGTACACAGAGAAGTTACAGTCACCTGCCCAAGGTCATTATTTAGTGAGTAGTAGAGCTGAGATTGAGATTCAAGCAGTCTCACTCAGCACCGACATGACACTGGATTGCAGCATGATGCTTATAGCCCGACCAGGAAATTAAATGCTCAGTAAAGGTTATGTGACTTTCCCCAAACTTACTCAATTAATGGACAGATCAGAACTAAAAATCTAATGTGCTAGAGCATGTCTGATGATCTTCCCCGAGCCAAAAAGAATATTCTGGACCAATATTTCCCTGGCTTACAGAAACTTCCTGAATAAGCTCTTTTTGAAGAGTGACACATATTAAACCAATTGTTCACTGGATAGCTACTGTGTCAACCTCTATCATAGCTTATGGATTCCTCACAACAAACTTGGGAATTGGTGCACTTATCATTCTAAATTGCAACTTTTCTGTTTGTATAGCTATCTATTCCCTTCAGTATATGCAACCTCAAGGACAAAGGCTAAATCTTAGTATGTAGAACAATCATTTAAAATGATTTAATAGATGTATTATAAAAGATATCCACATACATGGCATGTGCACTGACCAGGAATTGAACCAGTGACCTCTTGGTTCATGGGTCCATGCTCAACAACTGACCCACACTGGCTGGGCAAGAGAAGCATTTTGAAAAGTGAAAAGGACCCAACCAGCGTGGCTCAGTGGTTGAGCATTTACCCATGAACCAGGAGGTCATGGATTGATTCCCGGTTAGGACAGATGCCCAGGTTGCAGGACGTGCAGGAGGCAGCCGATCAATAATTCTCTTATCATTGATGCCAGGGTGGCTCAGTGGTTGAGCATTTACCCATGAACCAGGAGGTCATGGATTGATTCCCGGTTAGGACAGATGCCCAGGTTGCAGGACGTGCAGGAGGCAGCCGATCAATAATTCTCTTATCATTGATGATTGATTCCTGGTTAGGATAGATGCCCAGGTTGTGGGCAGGATCCCCAGTGTGGGATGTGCAGGAGGCAGCCAATCAAAAGAAAAGTGAAAAGGCACATTGCTGACCTCAGGTAGTATAAAAGGCATTCAGCGGATCTTAGCAGAAATGGAGACATACCTTTTATGTACATGTAAAAGTAGGGTTTCCTATAAGAGCTTTCTCATCCTTTTATCCCTATCTGCATTTGAGAATAAGCTCTGTGCTTTCCTGGTAAACCCTTCACAGTAAAGTTGTACCTTGTTTCTTGCCAAGCTTTCACTATTGCTTCCTTCTGATCTGAGCAGGGCTGTGCTCTGGACAGACATGACATTCCCAGGACTCTGGTTCCTCCTCACACTGGCCACAGCTCTTCCCGGTTATCATCGTTGGCCACTGCAGGGATGCTGTTTTGGCCAGTTTCCCCTCCAAAGACATAGGTGCACTGTTCACACTTTCTAGAGTTATAACAGTAGTATTAAGACAGACATAAAGACAGGTCACAAAATCTGCACTTGAGCTTAGAGGCATAAACCAAAGGGGCAGACTGGCTGAGGGCGTCTCTGACCGTTTCCTAAATAAAAGAGTCCCTTTAAAAAAACTGTGGGAGAGAAATGTCAGGATAAAAAGAAGCAACAACCAAGATGAGATTTAAATGTGCAAATAAGGGCAATTATCTCTTCAAGGGATGGCATAGATTGTTTTTTTCAACATAGATTTTTCAATTTCTCATCAGGTAGGTGTTATAATTATCCAAAACTGAAGTCATAGGTGATGGAATTTTAATCTCCCTGCATTTGCTTGTATAGTTCTTTTGCCTGCCATGTACTTATAATCATTTCAAAACTCCATTTTTCACGTCCTCTCTACTATTCATGGTCTAATTTACACATCACTCTCACCACTGTGAAAGTTGACATGAGTGGAGCCAGTTTAAAATGAAGGCAGAGCAGCCATTCCAGAGGAATTGCATTGCTAGTCGTGTTTCTCAAACCTTTGACTGGGCCAAACCTTTAGACTGGCCTAACCCTCGATTGTTTTCCAATGGTTTATGACGTCAGCAGGAAAGTGAACATCTTGTGATCTATCTATACGAGGACAGAATAAGTAACCAACCATGCATAGCCAAGAGGAGCTCAGTTTGTCAGCACCAATAGGGGTTATTTTTTCTTCTTTTCGTGTAATTATTCTTTTTTTTCCACATAAAAACCTCTTGCTTTCATCCTGAAATCGGGACACGATTCAGATTTCTGACCTAATCTGTGCTCCTAAATTGCAATTCTTTGATCCCAAATAAATGCTTTACCTCTTGAACAGGGTTCCTGTTTTTTATAGGTTGACACCAAAAGCCTTTATATCCATCCCAGCCTGAAGCGTTCCCATCTCACCTTTACTTCTCTAGCAGTTTAGCCATCCCAATGATATATCTTCTATTGCCTCGAATGTTCACAACCTTTTGTTCCACTCCCACACACACACACTGTGGTAGGTGCCTGGAACATACTAGGTGCTCAGCAAATATCTGTAAAATTTAAAAGTAATACGATAATTTGTATAAGATTATTTGTATTGCTCCTGGAAGACAAATAGTACTCCTTGAATGTTGCCAATTATTAATATAATAATTAAAAACAGTCCATGTATTTTTGTGCCTAATTCTATGGTTTTGCACTTAATTCTATTCTATTCACACTCCTTTCAAAACAACATGTGAATCATTCTCTGAGTCAATATTTAATTATCTTTTCTAGAAAGTACCATCAAATTTCAAGAAGAGGTTCAATTTTTGTTTTCAGATTATGCATTTCGTAGCCAAAGACTGCATGTTTGCCAACACAAAGATGACATAAAACAAACTGATATGCCTTTATATCTTACTGCAGATGCGTTATCTCACTTCCAAGTCAATACTATAGATCACTGAGTCACCCTTGTTTCTCCCAGACCTTATACAAAAGTACCAATTGATCAGCACTCTCAAGTTGAAGGCACTAATACAGGTGGTCAGACCTGGATGAGGCTTCAAAGAAGCTACTGACAATGTGTCATCAGAAATCAAAGAGCAGCCCTGGCTGATGTGGCTCAGTTGGTTGGGCATTGTCCCTTAGACTGTAAGGTCACTGGTTCAATTCCCTGTCAGGGCACTTACCCAGATTGCATGATCTCTAGTAGAAGGCATGCAGGAGGCAGCAGACTGAAGTTATGCTCTCACATTGATATTTCTCTCTCACCCCACATTCCCTTCCACTCTCTCTGAAATTAATTTTTTAAAAAAGAAAGCAGGGAGCATATAGTCTCCCTGCTTTTAGGACAGCTAGTACGGAGATCTGAGATTCAAAAGTAGGTTCATCTGCCTCCAAA
The DNA here is from genome assembly GCF_000412655.1 of Myotis brandtii. Lineage (NCBI taxonomy): Eukaryota > Metazoa > Chordata > Mammalia > Chiroptera > Vespertilionidae > Myotis > Myotis brandtii. The sequence continues at coordinate 566,343 of NW_005356043.1, forward strand.
TCTTATGTGTGTGTGTCTGTGTGTTTTTCTCTCTCTCTCCAGCTTCTTGTCTTCCTGCCATGTTGCATTGCATTCTTGATTAGGACCAGAGCCCTGATCAGAAAAATTTGTTAAAGAAAGCCAATTCTATTAAAACTTAAAAAGTCAGGTGAAAAATAATCTTACACAATGATCACCAAATTTGGTTATCACAGCCAATGTTGAAATATAATCAGATTCTGTTGTTAACTCATAAATATATTAATCAAGACCAGATCTCAAAATTTGCAGATGACCTTTTGCTTAATGAATCACCAAGGTGCTGATTTCAGGACTCTGTAAGGATGAAGAGGAGAACGTGAGCATAATGCAATCACTATTGGAGCTAAGAAATGAAATATGACAGGCACACGTTAAAAACATTTCTTTTTCACAAAGAGATGGGGCTTCCACAAACAGGATTTGCCACCTCCCACACTCCTCTGAAAACCATTCAAGATGAATAATTTTATAAACAGATCTTAAAAGGCTCTGATTTCTAAGCTCTACACTAAAATCTACAAAGCAAGGGCAGATTTTGGAGTCACATCAAAGCAAGTTCAAATTGGGCTCTTTCCCTGACCCCTATCCCCCTAACAGCTTGGCAGTCTGGCCAAGTAACTTATCCTTTCTGAGGCTCAGTTCCCTGTTTTGTGTAATAGGAGTGATATTTTGACCTTCACAAGGTTATTGTGAAAATTTAAAAGATGGTAAATATAGGCATTTAATAAAACTAGTTCAGATTAATTACCAAGATTGTGTTGATGCATCTAAGGTCTAAAAATAAATGAAGGGGAAGAAATGCATGTCAAACAAGCAGACAGGCACCCAATCTTATAAATGCAACACGGATACTGCTATAATGACATTAAGTAATATACTACAGATGATGTCTGTGAGCCACATCGCCAGTGAGAAAGAGACTGGTTGTGAGAAATCAAACATTTAAATCATATTCAGCATACAAATGTAAGGAAGAGATGTAAATGCTTACCACCTATCTAGTACGAATTTCATAGGGATCTATGAGCTAAGGCTGGTTAGCACTTTGAAACTTAATGGAAAAAAAGGACAACACCACACACACACACACATACACACACACAGACACGCACACATAATACAAGAAACTAAATATCATTATATAAAATTAGATCATATATAAAATGAGTGGTACAGAAGCAACATATTCTTGCTCCTCACATATTATCTGTATTCAGCACCCTTCATGCCAAAGGAACCCCTTATTGCAAAGATTCCTATCAAGAAAGGCTGCCCTGTATGATAAGGCTGCCTGACTTCAAGTAATGACTCCCAAATGTTTGGGATTCCTCTGAATACACAGACACACACTCACACGACAGGGGGAGATCTAATCATGTATAAGGCAGAAGTGACATCTTCAAATGCTGCCCTGAGAGGATCACCAAAAGGCACAGGGAAGAGAAAGGGAGGAGAGGGCAAGAAGGCAGTGAAACCATCCAGAATTCTTGAGAAGTTAGATGGGCAGCCCATAATTACCATAAATCTATGCCTTTGATTCAGGTGTTATTATAATCATGAGTCTTTCTTAGCCTTGGTTTAACTACAGATCTGACAGGCCCAAAGGCTGCGTGATGCCTGTGCCCACTTCTTTCTGTGGGAGGAAATCTAAGTGGCAAATCATGAGTTTCTAATTTTGTCTTCAGATCTGGGGTTGATGAACTGTTCCCTTTAATGATCTGAAAGAAACAAAGTGTGGTGAAGGGCCGTGACACATATGTGGATAGGACACTAGGACAACAATGCCCTTTTATGTGTATCAAGATATTAATTCTGCCAATTAATCCTGAATGGCATTGATCCCATTACAGATCAAGAAATTCAAACTCAGATTATTATATCAACTTGCCAAAGGCACATGACAAATAGAACTCAAATCTTCACTCTGCTTTTCATTTAATCAAGTTGTCTCCATTTAGGAGTGTCTTGTTTCTCCACACTGTAGTTTTTACAAAAATAATAACTTTAAGCTTGACCATCTCCACGATGCTCAGATAAATCTGGCTAGAAGAAATTGATTAGCTCTGTTTTTGAGGAAATGCACATATATACTGAAAAAGTACTCTGTGTGTATGCGTGAGAGTGTGTGTGTATGTGTGTGTGTATGGTTGGCATTAAGAAATAGGAGACTTCAGATGAAGAAGTTTACTAGTTAGCAAACTTTGAGTGCTCAACATTAAGTCACCCCCTCTATTACTTACTAGAGTAAGCAGCCATCCACATGCACACACATGCACATACACACACATGCGCGCACACACATACACCCACACACATAACCTGGCGATACATTTTAGTCATTTCTTAAATAAAAGAGCATCTGGTTTGCCAAAGATGTATTCTTTGCTTTTATCATTTTGTCTGATATCTTTCAAGGGATAATTTGCAGCTTGAATAATAATATATATTTGTAGTCCAAGTCCTTTGCTTCCAGTTCCTACCTATTTTATGTGTTTGAAACTTCCCTTCAAAGCTGGAAATTTTGAGTTCTCAAAGAATTGAAAAGTTTTAAAAATTCACATATCTATGGGGTGAATGACTTTAGCCTTGATATTTCAGTAATCTTATATATGAACCACATACGAAGCAGACCTGTGTCCTCAGGGTGGGTAGGAGGCAGTGTGGATACCCTTAGGCCAGAGCTGGGAATACTGAATTCAGTTACCATGATTTGCATCAATAATTCCCAATGAGCAGATATTTATTTTAAAATATTCAAAACTTTTCTTGCAAAAGCTAACAGTGAACATAACTGCAGTGCCATGTCTCTGGGAAGGTTTCTGGGAGTTATATCACAAGTGAAGCCATGGTGGGAGGTGTCGGGCTAGATGATTTGTGCATATTTCAAAGCATAAACTCTCAATTTCCTGAGCGAATCCTACTTATATATTTATGTGTTTATTTTTTGCCTATTCTTGGTCATAATATCCTTAATACCTTTCTGGTAGCCTGGAAAATTTCCATACATTTTAAAAATAGTTTTTAATAATTGCCACCAACGTTGTTGTTTTATTATTTCAGCCGGTCGAGTTTCCAGGTTCATTTTGAATGGACAGCCTGGACAGACTGAAGGCTGTCCTGGACAGACAGGTTTGTTCCCCCAAATCTAAAACCTCTCCTAGCATGGCCCCAAATCAGCAACTTTTGCTTCTACCCACCTCTCTGTGAGGAGGAAAAGCCACGGCACCCCCTCTCCCTGGTGTCAGCCTCCTGTGATCCATCAACCCATCACCACAGAAGTGAGGGCTCAGCCTTTTTTTAAGCAGGGAGATCAGAGGGTTGTTGTCACTGGGATATTGATGTTTCTAGGCCTGGATCACACTGGAGAACAGTCAATAGTTCACAAACTGCAAAGGCCCAGGTCTAAACACATGCACATTTTCTCTCTCTCTCTCTCTCTCTCACACACACACACACACACACACACACACACACTCAGGCCTTTAGAAGATGAGGCAGGCTCTCTCTCTAACTTGTGTCCCCTGAAGGCCCAGAAGCAGGGACCACACTAAAGGGCAATGATTGCCCACTGCAGTTCTCATGCACTTTGCCCTATAAACATGTCATCTTCGTGTCATCCTGGGCTTACTAGAGGGTCAGCTTGGAGCAAGTAGAGGGGGAATCACTCCAGGAACGCCAGACTGCTCTCCAAGTTAACCCTCTCACCTCCACATCCAGATTTTTAACAACAGCCTACTCTTTGCCTAGTTTTCAACCCCACCCACCCTTCTGACAGGCAGTGGGATTCACATGCTAACTCCTAACTCAGGGGCGGGGCTTGGAGAAGAAGACTGAGGTCCCAGAAGGCTGGGGGCACATCTCTGAGGAGACAGAATTCCTGGGGAAACGGGCAGAGGCTTCCTGGTGCACACTGGCTAAATCAGAGGCCCCAGATGCCCTCCTCCCAGGGCCCCTCCAGCCCACTTCACCATTTGCCACCCCTCACCTGCTCCACTTCTCTACTCACCACGCTGCTGTGGTCAGACCCACGGAGCCGTCTTTGTGGGCGGAGGTCCTTGTGACTCTCAGCTCCCATCCCGGAAGCCTCGGCTTTTTCTTATTCTGGATCTTTTTCTTACTCTTGCTCGGAGTTCTAGGCTGCGGCTGCCCAAAGTCCCCAGGGCTCCCACTCCTGTCCGCCTGGCTGCGCTCGTGCTGGCGGCACTCTGGGAAGGGAAAGGAGTCGGGGGGCGGGCGGGGGGTGCAGAGGCAGAGGCAAGGAGCGCGCTCAGCCCAGCTAGGGAGGCGCCAGCGCCAACTTTTCTCTATTTTCCCACGGGGAGACCAGTAGAGAGGGCACCGGACAGGAGGTGGCGGCGCAGGACTTCCTTGACCAGCGGTGGGGACCTGACTCTCTCCAAGCTGGGCCGCGGAGGGGCGGGTGGAGGCGGAGGGAGGCGATGCCAGGTGGGCTGGAGCTGGAGGCTTGGGACCCGGCTGCTGCCAGGACTCTGGCCAGTGTCCTTGGGAGGAGAGGGGCTGAGGGATTCCTACTCTTTCCCTCTCAGTCTCTGTGAATTGACACCTCGATCTAACCCACAGCACAGGCAATGTGTCCTGGCCTGGGAGAGACCCGGGATGGGCAGGAGACGGGATGGTGTGGGTTGTGTTAGATATAGATAGATCAATATATAGATATCTATAGATAGGTACACATAGATTTATATATAGTCTAAATATCCATACTAGTATATGTTGATATCTAGATATATCTAAGACAAATCTATCTATTCATCTATCTATTGATCTATCTATCTGTCTATCTATCATCTACCTATATTATCTTTCCAATGATGGTGATAGTATGTTTAGGTGTTTTCCCATCAGTCGCCATGCTTTGCTCAATTCCCCTGACTTTCTAGGACACTCATTCTGTGTAAACCAGTCTTCTGCATAATTCCATGGGAAGGAGAATTTTCCGATGTTCTAAATATTTTGTGGGCATACAACTTGGAGTTCTCCAAAACAATACAAAATCCTGGGGTGGGGACGGTGGGGTGTGGATACTGAAATAAAAAGGACATCTTTCCAATGATGGTGATAGTATGTTTGGGTGTTTTCCCATCAGTCGCCATGCTTTGCTCCTTTCCCCTGACTTTCTAGGACACTCATTCTGTGTAAAACCAGTCTTCTGCATAATTCCATGGGAAAGAGAATTTTCCGATGTTCTAAATGTTTTGTGGGCATACAACTTGGAGTTCTCCAAAACAATACAAAATCCTGGGGTGGGGATAGTGGGGTGTGGATACTGAAATAAAAAGGAGTTCAAATTTTGGGCTTTGGACCATTTTGCTCTTTGCACACTATTATAGCCCTAGGGCCTAACACAAAACCCAAGACCCCATAGGAAATCAGTAATCTATTAGAGACATATGTGGATTGCATCTATTACATAATTGTTTGTTGAATAAATTCACTGATTTACTTGGGTCCTCACCTTTCCAGCAGGAAGCATGCCTTCTGAAATCTTGAGCTGAACTTCCCTGCAGTTAGCAGGCTTCTACTGTGTACAAGGTGCTCTGCCAATACTTTATGCTGGAAGTGCTCAGGGAATAATCACTCTTGGCTGCCTAAGCTTGAAAATGAATGGGTAGCAAGTGAGGAGCATTCTACAAAATGAGGGACAAGTATCCTTAAAAATTGTCAGCATCATGTAGGAGGACAAAGAAACTAAGGAACTGTCACAGATAAAAGGAAAGTTAGGAGACAAGAAAATACATTGTGTGATACTGGATTGGATCCTAGACCAGGAAAAGGACATTTGTGGATCAGTTAGCAAAATGTGAATAATGTCTACAGATTAGTTGACAGCATCTTATCACATTTAATTTCTAGTTTTGAAATTGTCCTATGGTTTTGTAAGGCGTTTATATTGATAGAAGCTGAATAAATGGTATATAAGCATTTATTAAAGCCTCTCTCTCGCCTCCTGTCCAAAAAGCCTGTCTCTCGCCTCCTGTCCAAAACCCCTTAATTGAAAATTGAAAACAATTAAGGAAGGAAGACTTGCAACATAAATGGCATCTGTGAATGCTCTGGAAATGAATCCGTTATATACATCATTCTTTTTTAGGTTGTTTTATCTTCCTTCTAAAGAACTCAGAAACTCAATGGCAACTAGAAACAGAACCCAATTTAGTCCTGTCATTACACCAAGAGGGTTTTATTCTCCCTGGTCCTCTGTCAGATTCTAAATGGATGTGGTTTTATTCCCCTTCTCATCTAATACTGGAACATATCCATCTACAGCAAGATCTCACTTTTAAATGATGTTCTTGTATTTCAAGAGACCTTTTAAAGGGGAAAAATAATAGCTCCACTCTA
>NW_005356043.1:573052-589517 GCF_000412655.1 Myotis brandtii
CTGATCACATTTGTGATTATTTAATTGAGAGTCTCTCCCACTTCTCCATAAACGCTGTTCTAGGGTCTCTCCTGACAGGTTCTCCAGACTAGGGAGCTCACTTGCACTATACCCCTCCTTCCCTCAAGCCTAGTTTGGGTTGGGGGGGGCACTTCAGGGAGACCATGTGAAGAATTTGATGTGTCTCGGGAACAGGGACCCCGTGTATTGGTGTCTATTTGTTTCTTACTTTTTGATTCAATTTTCTTATTTTTCTAAGTATTTCATTGTAAGAATTAGAGCAACATTATTTCAATTTTTATTGAGATGGAATCCACAAACTATAAAATTCACCCTTTTAAAGTAAAAAAACAACAACAAAAACCAAAAAAAAAAAAACAAAACAGAAAAAAAACTCTCTGAGCCTAAAATCATTTGATCTTACAACTACAGTATCTGTCAACACAGCTTTCCTGCTGCTGCTGTTATAAAATTCAAATGGAGATTTTAGGGGTGAAAAAGAACTTTGAAAATTGCAAAGTGTTTCTTAAAATCCAAACCTTTCCAAGTAAACAGTTTACCTCTAGAAGAGTGAAATGTCTACAGATTCCTTTGCAGTCTTCACAAAGCTAATAGCAGTCCTGTATGCACATGTAATTATTTAATATTCAACAAATGAGTGTCAGAAAGATAATAGCTATAGCAATAAATTGTAAAAATTAGAACTTCTAAATAGATAGTTTGTTTCCTTCATGCTAACTGCACTGAAAAAATAACTTCTGGAGTTGTGATGGGACCCCTTGAAAGATAACAGAGTAACTGTTCCTCATTAATAATTAAACCTTCTCTAATTTGCTAAAGAGAAAGTTCTCTTACATAATTTCTTCCATAAGATGTGATTTTAAAGAACTTTTAGTTATTCTTTAGACTAAGAGAAGAGCAAGTGCAAGAAAAACAGCCATTTCAGCCATTAAATTGCAGCGCTTCCATAAACAAGAGTGTCCTAAATGGTTGATAATGATCCTTCATGGCTAGAGTAAGAAAACAGCTGTATTGTCATTAGCTGAAGTATATTGCCTTGTGTGCCATCACCTGAAAAATGTTTTAAAGAATCAAAATAAAAGTGTTTCCTTTCAGACCAACATGTTTCAGATGTTTTAAAGCATATCACACCATTAACCTATCACTCATACGTTAGAACCAAGCACAAATCCTCCTGATGAAAGAAAGGGTTATATACTATAAAGACTTTCTGCTCTTTTATTTTATTTTTCTAGGAGAAAATGTCATAAAATATAGATAGAAACTTCTCAGCTATTCTACAAATTTGTTTGGATATTAGAAAAGAGCAATCCAATACAGAGTGGACTCAAAGAATAGCACATAAATTAATTAATAATCAACATTCAACATATATTTTAACCACTTATGCCTAAAGCTGTTTAGTGTTTAGCTGTTTAGGAATGATTGCGAGCAAAGGCAGTGTGACAAACATTTTCTATAAAAATAGAGATTTAATTAGTAATCTCTTTCTTTCCTAAAAGGAGCCAAAATAGAAATGTATCCATGTTCCAAATTGACATTGCTTTACTTCAACATAACTAATGACAACATAACTGTTTTCTTACTCTCGCAATGGAGGATCATTATCAACCCAAAGTAAAGGGATGAATGGTATGGAAATGATCAATACTAATGACAATCACTGCAAAGTAAACTTCTCTAAGTAACCTCCAAGGGTCATCTTCTAGCTCAGTCATTTTCCAGATGAGAAGGATTCCTGTTTATTTTTGGTCTACCCTTGTAAAAAGATGAGTGAATATATGCTTCCCAAGTGCATTGCTTTGAGGCATATATTTTTTGTCATATTACATTATTCTATGATTTTTACCTAAAAAGACATTAGACATATATCATCACTAAAGGAAGATACTTCCTAGTCCGACATGGACAGGAGTAGTTTTATCTCTTTGAATTCTATATTGCCTTTCAGATTTTAAAGGGCCAGAACAGAGATGTCCATAAATTGTAAAAGGCTGAGCCAGGTACTGCAAGGAGCACCTTATCTGGAAGATTGTGAGGGGACAGGTAGCATAGCAGTCTGTCAGTAATTAAATGGAAGAGATTTCAGCACAGAGGCATAGATTGGACTAGAGCACACCCAAGGGTCTTCTTCAAAGATTTTTTCTGCTAGTAGTACTCCCTAAATGTCTTCCAAGTCCATTTTACTTATTATATCCATAATTCAAAAGATAAGTGAGCTGGACCTCAGACAAGAGCTATCACTTGCTTAGCAAGCATGTGTCTTTGAACTTAACTAAACTTCCATTTGTTCAACTTCAAAATGAATGTTGAGGGTATGGGCAGTAACATTGGAATACAATAAAATTAGGGGTATGGGTCACTTCATTCCTTTCAAATTTGTGGGAGTCAAGAGAAGTGGTATAAAGTATTCCACAAATATTTGGGATTTCTGGTATAGGCAGGTATCTTGTCTTTGAATTTTTAATCTAGAAAGGACTTTGAGGTCACCTGAGCCAATGCAGTCATTCAGGAATGAGAACATCATTGCTTAAAAAGGCTGAATGACTTGGCCCAGCTCACATGGCTATTTAGGGACAGAACCAGGAATAAAATTCAGACTGATTCTTAGGCTTGAGCTCTTATTACTATAATACATATACTACATATTTAGAACCAACCAACCAAATTGTCTTCTGTCCTTACTAGGGGTGAGGGGTGGGGAAATGCACCTCTTTTCATTCATTGAAATGGTTGAACTTAGATTTATTTCAGTCCACAGTTCTTTTTTTAACCTTTTTGAATTTAATTCTCTAGGGGAGGAGGTAAGTCAGGAATTTCCAGTGCAGCTGGCTGGTGAATATAGTTTGGAAATGTCTTAATTTTACTCCTATCTATGTCATATTTAATGAATCAAAGGCTGTTTTTAGAGTATAACAGGGCAGAGGGATAGCAAATAAAAATTGCTAGCAGTGACATAAAACAGGGAAAAAAACATAAATTTTCTACATCTTGCTATCCCTTTAATTTCAGGAATGTTAGGGTTGGAGTCTGCTGAAAAAATATTACAATGAAATAATAATGAACTAACAATAATAATTAAAAGGTAGATATATTTAAGACATAATTTTTGGGTAACATTGTTCTTACTTTTTTATGGATTTAATGCCAAGTAAAGATTATACTTACTACTTAGTTTAAACATACATTTTCTTTTTTGAAGAAAGAATCTGAGTGTACAGTGTAAATGTCACCATTGTTTAAATGTCACCTGGATTCATTATGCATTGGGGTTTGGGCAGCTAAATGCATGGGCACTATTCATTTCTCCTGTGAAGAAAAAAAATTAGAAGTTGAAAGGAAGACTTGCCTTTTTGTGAAATATGACTGCACCTGTCTTTTTAGGAATCCATCCCACTTTTTATATGGGGCTACTATTTTTGCCAACAAAAAGTCCATGGACCTGTGACAAATGGAGATATTTGGCATCTAAGATTGGACATGGTGATCATGAATCAAACTTTATAGCCCTGCCTTCCATTATTTTCCTTTCCAAACCTGATGAATTGGCAAATTGGGCAAATTATTCATTCCCATGCAATTATTTTCAAGTATTAAAATAGAATAAATATTAAAAACCAACTGTATGTCTTGTCCCATTTAGAATTAGGGACACATGAGTAGGTAAAAGAGATACTATTTCTGCTGTCACATAGCTTACATTCTTGTCAGGAAGTGTCAAATAGTAAATAAGCAAACTAATGGTTAATCAAGATAACACATTTGATCAAAGAGAGGGCTTGAATAGGTGAAAGGAGACATGGTGGCCAGGGGAGGTTTCTATGAGGAGATGTCCTTTAAGCTTAGACTAGAGCAATGTTAAGTAAAATAAGGCAGAGGAAAAAAAGACAAATATTTTGTGATCTCTGAACTTTGCTAAAATAGATCTCATGTTATTTCCGCACACAAAAAGACTGATCACTATGCGAGGTGACGAATATGTTAGCTAAGTTGATTATGGTAATCATTTCACACTGTACATGTGTATTTTATTATCATCTCATTGTGCATCTTTCAAACAATGACAGTGTACAACCTAAATACATACAATTTTTATTCGTCAATTTACTAGAAAGCTAAAACCATGCATAAATAATTTAAAAAGAAGCACAGGAAGTCAGCCATGTGACAGAAAAGAGCGTTTCAGGAAGTGGAAACAGCAAGGACAGAAATCCTAAGAAGGGAGCAAGTTTCACATCTTAGAGAAGGAGAAAAGATAACAGTGTGAATGGCACAGAGTAAAAACCAGGGAGGAGGGGATGAGACAATGCTAGAAAAAATTCAGAGACAAAATGCATGGGTCTTTGTAGGCTAAGCTGAAGACACAACTTCTACCTGTAAAGAACTTAAAATGTGAAGGTGAGTTTTACTCTTAGTGTAACCCCCCAAAAATCTCATTAGAAAAATCAGCTAGGGATTGAATCATTGCAATTTATCATATTTTAAAAAATTACTTATTTTTACAGTTTAATTCAACCTTTATGTGTGGCCTATTCTGAACCTGATCATATAATAGGCACAGCCCTGCAACTGAAAATTTCCTATTTTGAAGAAGTAAAAACCTAGATGGGATATTACTTTGTAAATGTCATGGTGGAGATGAGTATAGAGACCAGACTAGGGATAATAAGTAGGTCTCCTGGAGGAGGCAGTCTCAGCTCACTCTTGAGATTTCAATAAAGAGGTGAAGGGCACTAGAGACAGGGTTAAGTAGCTTGATTAATAGTATAGAATTATAAAACAATTAGGTAACATGCAAAATTCAACACTGCTGAGTAAAAAGAGGGACTCCCTGTAGTTACACATTTCTACCCATTATTTCCCCAACCCCACATATACCTGTGTCTCCATCTATTCTTAAAGGTTCAACTCAAATCCCACTTTCTCTCTCCATGCAGTACTTTCAGATGCCTGCATAAAGAAATGTTAACACCTCTCTTAAGCTCCTTACAAATCACCACCAAATATTTACTGCTTCGTAGGTAGGATCCATATCTAATTTATCTCTATTCTTACTATAATACCCAATAGCGGTTTGCACATAGTAGATGGTCAAAAATACTTGACTAAATGAATTAAAATAATCTGTCAGCAGAACCACCTCTAAGTTCATTATCAATACCTGCTCTATCTCAAAATTTTTTTTCACTAAGTTGAACTCAATCTTATAAATAGTTCCCCAAATTAACTAGGGTCCTATGACCTCTCTTTGAAACACACCATTTTCATTAACCCCTTTCAGTTTTAAACAATAATATCCCTACTCATTATTTTTGGTAACTGCTACCTGGTACCTGGAATCTTACACATGGACTAGATATTAAAATCATCCATTGTCTTGATCTCAAACCTGGTTGAACATTTAAATCACTTGCACACTCTTTTAAAATATCTGTATCTGGGCTCTGCCCTGTAGAAATTCTGATTTAATTGGTCTGAGATAGGGTCTGGACACTGAAGCCATTGTTTAAAAACACTGAACTTCATTATATTGCATATTATGAAATTCATTAATTACAAGTGAAGAGAGCCTAACTCAGAGAGGTCAAGTTACTTGCCCAAGAGTTATTGAAAGAATCTCACTGTGACAAAGCTATACCTGAAGCCTAGCCCTTAGTTTCTTCTCAGGTAACTAAGTACCAGCATCATCAGGCATGCTTTCGGAATGCCCCCTACCCCTCCTACACACACACACACACACACACACACACACACACACACACACACAACATTTCCCCTGAGAATAAGCACACGTCGCTCTGAAAGTGATGCTTGACTTTCATTAAGCCCACCCTAATGGCCTAGCTTTGAGGGACAACATTTGTTTTCATGACAGAATCGAACTCCATTTCAGAGCTCAGAGACACACTTAACTTATCTAGAATCGATAGCAAGCTGGAAGTAATTCCAGAGGTAAGCACAAGAGAAAATCTTTATAATGATAATCCAGTACTGTTTTTATTTTTTTCATTTTTTGAGGTTGTTGTGAGAATTAAATGAGATAAGGCACATAAGACATTTAACAAAGCCCTCGGATCATAGTTTGTCTCAATTAGTCATGGCAATAGCTATCACCATCATCTTGGATGAGTGCTGAATTGGCAAAAATGCAGATGCACAATAGATGGAGTAAGGGAAGGAAATCATACATCATGCATCCTAAGTGACTCTATCATCATTATATATGGATAGTTGTATTTCATTTTCATATTAGCCTTGTGACTTAGGTATTCTTGTCCCAAGTTTATGGATGAGAAAATTGAAACTCAGAAAGTCAAAGTAAGTTGCTCAGAGTCATACAGCTGGCAAGGGATGGAGCTTGATGTTAAGCCCTGGTCTGACTGTCCTCCAAAGTAGTACATGTGATTTTTGACCATATAAGATCTCCTCACTTTCGTTATAACGTTTTATAAAACAGATTAGACTAAATATGTAAACTGACTACTGATCACAAATGAGCACTCTCATTGTTGCAAACTTACTTGACAGTTTGAAATTAATAATAAAAAAGGAAAATACTGTGATCTTTTAAAAAGCAAGCATTTCTGATATCTGAGCCTAAATGGGTCACAAAGCATATGATATTAAGCCTCTATGGAAACCAGGTTGTATATGGTCTCTATATACAACATGCTCATTGTCTTCTCTTTGTCTTTAGTCATATTGTTTACCTGTAATGCCAGTTGTCCTCCTGTGCCTTTTAAATATCCCTCATTCTTTCAGGATCAACTTATCCCACCTTGACTGTTTCAGTCTATCTAAACCTCACCTGTATCTGAATTCCTATCCCAAGCATGGTTGAAACCATAAAGACCCCTGCCTCTCTCTGTGACTTACCCTTTACTTAAAAGTAACAGCCAAACTAGCTTAAACAAGTAAGAGGAAAGAATTAGAAAAGCAAAAGGGTGTCCACAGACTATGTATGTGGACCTCATGAGGGAGTTAAACCAAGAGCAGAGCACCTTGAAGAACCAACCAAAGCTGCTTTTTTCTCTCTCTCTCTTACTGTCCTTCTCCCCTTGTTTCTTATCTTTATTCTTTCCTCACACACAGTTTCTCTGTGCAACATCATAGGCATGATATGGCCTGGACTCCCTAAATCATTTATGTCCTTCCAGTTCAAATGTCCAGTATAGACTCACATAATTCAAATGTTGTGGGAAAGAGACTCATATGGTCCTAACTTTGTGCTGGTGCCTATTCCTGTGATCCAATCACAGTTGTAGTGAGGTTTGGGCTAGTTTTCTCTACTCAACATTTGGTAAACACTGCCTTTTCTACTTTTTAATATATAATAATTAGTATTGATAGTGGATAAATATAAAACTCTTTATGGAAAAGATAATGGTTTGGACTTCTTTTGTGCCCTTCACAGTGCAAGTAGGCATTATCCTATGGTTGAATAGTTTATCAACTCATTAAGGGGAAGCTAAAGGACACTCGATAAAGACATTCTTGAGTGTTAATAGGTTGGAGGCTATGATAATAGATGTTCTGACACCTCACACGTTGCTAGAAAAAAGACACTACCAAGTGTACATCTGAGCAGTAAGAGATTTGCACTGGAATAACCAGATTTGAGCAGAACAAAGTGAGACAATGGTGGGCAGGACGTGGGCTAACCTGATCTCTCTACATGAGCAAACAGTCCCACAAAGTGCCCCTGGGAATGTTAGACTATATTGTCACTAACAGACAAACGTAAAATGATGATCTTGAAAATTCCCAAATGATGCCCAGGTCAGTGTGAAAAAACTGAAAGATGGCCTGGCCAGCATGTTTCAGTGGTTGAGCATGGACCCAGGAACCAAGAGGTCACCAGTTAGATTCCCAGTCAGGGCACATGCCTGGGTTGCAGGCTCAATCCCCAGTGGGGGCGTGCAGGAGGCAGCCAATCGATGTTTCTCTTTCATCTCATCGATGTTTCTATCTCTCTATCCCTTCCCCTTCCTCTCTCTCTAAAATAAATCAATAAAATTAAAAAAAAAAACCCACACACTCACAAAAAAACTGAAAGATGAACCTGGCCCAGCCTTAGCACTTGCAGGAAATCACATCTTTGGAGGCCTGGGTGATGTGGTATGATATTGTAGCTGAAAATGATTTTCAGGTCCATTTTGTATTTTCTAGTGCCCCTTACTTTATGTTATAGAGCAGTGATTCCCTAGTTATAATCCAGAGCTATGCTGAAAAGGTTCTGAGTATGGCAATTCGATGTTACTTCTATTGAAGGCCAGTGTTGCTCTCCTTAGTAATTGATGTAGTTTGTGCCTGTCTCTGTCAAAAGGGCTATTTTTATCTATGCGTGTGTTTCTCAGGGTGGCCGGTATATGCCCTGAGCACATGGCGACCTTTCCATAGAGTAAACTTATTATTTTCCATTCTCAAATGAATCTTGTTGGCTCATCTTGGTTCCGGTGACTACTCATCGTCCATAAATATTGATAAGGGTTTGAGGTCACACAGGAAGACAACAGATGGCATGTCAAAAAATGTTTTATTGGGTGTGTGTTATGTGAACAGTTTATTTCTCTATCAAAGGATTACCAAAATTCAGCAGGTATTAATAAAAGGACTGTTAGAGTGAAGTGGTCTTTCTTCTGACCAAGAATGGGGCTACCTGAGAAACCAAACCACCTGTGCACATTTAGGTAAGTCTGCCTGCATGGTTTTAGAGATAGATGATCATTTTTACCTGCCATACTAATGACAAAGAGACTGTTTTAAAAATATAGGAAATAGACTAGCCATGATGGCTAATTTAAATCTGGACATGTCTTAAACAAGACACATGAGGATTTATATATAAATCAAATATATGTATTCTTCATCATGAGAGAGGGCAACTATCTCCTACTTGTAGTAGGCACAATTATTACATGGCCCCAGGTTTCCCAACCCTTTGTATGGTTCTCTTCCTTTCTGAAACAGAACCTGTAGATACAGTGGGATAGTCACTGCCTTGATTATGTTGCTTAGGTTGTGCAAATGGTGATGGGATAGTCACTCCCACGAGTATTTTATATTATATAAGACCTCCTCACAGCCCACTGGAGAGGAATTAAGAAGCCAGAGAGATGCAATCCTGCTACTGGAGAAAAGCCTTTCTGCAAACTGCCTATGAAGCCATGAGTCAAGGAATTGAGATCACCGTCTACAAGCAGAGAGCTATCCCTAGCCAACAGCTAGCAAGAAAACAGGATCCCAGTAATTCAAGACACTTAATTTTACCAACAATCTGTGAAGTTGGGAAAGTGTCCTAAACCTCAGATGGGAATTAAATCCCTGGCCATCTTGATTTCAGGCTGGTGATATCCTGAGCAGGGTACCCAGAAAACCTGTGGCTGGACTCCCAATCCAAAGGAATTATAAGATAATAAATGAGTGTTGTTGAGCTCACTAAGTTTGTGATAATTTGTTACCAAGCAATAGAATGTGTGGTAAATTAAATCAATGGTCAATGCACTCATTTAATAAACAGTTTTTGGGAAACTACTACATGCTAAACAGCATAGCAGGTAATAGGGGAGGCTGAGTCAAACATGCCCACTCCATGCCCCTCATACACATGAGAAAAGATTTTCATTAGGAACTAATTTTACTCCACGCCTCCCCCCATACACATGAGAAAAGATTTTCATTAGGAACTAATTTATTTGTTAAAAAACTAGAAATAACTCCCTGATCTTCTCAGAATAGGGTTTTCTGTTTGTTAATGATAAAGAAGTAGATTTAGATTAAGTTAGGGTATGTGGCGAAAGGTCTGTAACCAATAAGGGCTATAAGAACTATTATGGAGATAGTAAGACCACTCCCCAACAGATTTATGGTTTAGAACCAGCAGAAGACCAGTTCAATCCAACATGCTGACTAACTTTGCCTTGTGGTAACCCCTAGCCTCATTACACATTCATTGTAATACATTAACATACTAAACTTTACAGTCTGGCCATCCTGATTTGAAACAGAAAGCCCATATAAAGACACAAAATAGCCTAGGGTGTATTACCACCCCTTTTCTGGAAAAATCCTGAATATTCTTCCCCCTTATTGAATATTCTACCTCTTGATAAATGAGCCTCAATAAAACAAGTAAACTCCCTAAGGAGGGGCTGCTCTGCCTGTGGAATAGCCACTCTCTGTCTCACTGCTTCACTAATAAACTCTCTTTCACTTTAAACTCTATGCTGGCTCTAATTTGAACTCTTTCCTACACAAAGCCAAGAACTGACAGTGGTTCCTGGACACTTGGAATGCCTGCTTCAAGATTACAAAAAGATTACAAGAGAGGATAACTAGAATTTATATTCAGGCTCCAAAGAAGGCAAGATTAACACAGGATGGAAAGTAATTTCTATATATTGCAATTCTTTTCCTTCCCAGCAGTTGTTCTCTCTCTCTCTCTCTCTCTCTCTCTCTCTCTCCCTCTTTCTCCAAGTCAGAAACAAAGGCAGAAGTTTCATGTTATGAGAAAGATATTTATAGGATAAAAAGTGTTCCAATTTTCTAAGATGTGCAATCTTACAAAAGAATCCCTTGTCTTCCTCAAAGTCCCTGGCTCAACTAGCCACAGATTTGTGGCTGACGAAATCTTCTGTGGAGTCCTGGTTTCATTAACACCAAGCTTAGTAGAGACAGTGTATAAATGGCATCCAGTTACAGAATAAAGGGTTGAAGCAACTCTTTCTACTTTCTCCCACTGTAGCTGAGGCAGAAAACAGCCCCTCTGAAGCATTACCCCAACACCTACACACCCAGGAGGTCTATGGTCATTGTTTCACACCTCTGCCATTCCAGATGGCAAAATTGCAAGTATTTTCTTTATACTAGATGCTTTAAAACCCAATGTAACCCATAAAACCTGAAATACAATTTATCCCTTGGGAACTTGCTTTTTTCTGGAACTCTTTCAAGTTCTTCATTTGGAGTGATCAGAGAAAATGTATCTTTCTGTGAAGAGACTAATGGTACAAACTGAGAGACGAGAGAGAGAGAGAGAGAGAGAGAGAGAGAGAGAGAGAGAGAACAAGCCTCATTGAATAGCTAACATGTATAGGTGAGGGTCGGTGCAAAGCATTTATAGACACATGGAACTTATCCAAGTTTTAGTTTGTTAACATGCCATCTGGCAGGAGAGGGGAGCCATTCTTGGGCATAGAAATTCATTTAGACAATACAGTCCTTCAGAATGAGTTTTGCCTCAGCAAGTGACAGGTACCTGATGTGCAGAGCAGAAGAACTACTTTGATAAACAGAAAGGATCATTTCAGTGTTGTAGGTATTCATAAATAAACCAACCCATTTCAGTCTACTGTACAGACTATGACCAGGGTAAGAAGCAACATACAGCCTGAAATACCCAGAAGAGTGCTTCCTGTTTCCTGTGTAAAATCTTATAAAGATATGTTTTGATATTATATTTCTCCACCATAGTCTATTACATTCAAACCAGGCAGCCCCACCAGTCAATGGAGCTGATATCCTTTGGCTTATAGTATTCGGAGAAATTAAACTGTCAGTCTTCATTTCTTCTGATGGCTGTACCAACATGTCACATTTTTTTTTGTCTAAGAAGCTTTATTTGAATTTAAAATCACCCTGGTGGTTTCAGTGTCCTTAATTTAAGATTCCCGTCTTCGGATGAGACCCAGGATATTGGAGTCCAAGCCATCAATACAAATTTAGTCTGATCACATCAGAAGTGGGGAAAAGCATTTTTCTTTCTTCCTGTCTAGAAATTCTCTAATTATAAAGCTCAAAATTATTTCAGGTCCAGAGATGACCTCATTGTTGCAGAGACAGGAGGGGAGAGACCTGTGAACTGTGTCCCATAAGCAAACAGTTGGGAAATGAGAAATCTTCCCATCAATGAACTTGTCAATAAAGGAATTCACCCAGCCACAGAATCACCTCAAACCTGTACCACTCGGGACTTCTTTGAAAGTGGCATTGCGTTACCCTTCTTGTTACTTTGATGACACATTAATTTGATAGAGCTTGGGCTTCTATCAAATGGGGATTTCGGGGATTCAATATCTCACACAGCAACCTAGTCAATGCAACTCTCCAAATAAAGCAACAATAGCAATAGAGAAACAATGACATTGACTTATGCTGTTCTCCTTGACCTACATCACTACATACCTGGCTTTCGTTTAAATCACCCAGTGGGTGAGTCTGATATCTGGGATCACCTATGCCCATTTCTATTCTGGATTATATTATCCTAAACATACATTCCTCAAAGATAATTTCTTGTATAGAAATTTGTGGCAAGCATTAAAAGTCATTTATTTTACTGTCTATGTAAGTAATTAGTATTTTCTCAATGATTTCATATCTCTGAATCCCAAGGCAGAGAAGTCACGAGGACTTCAGTCTAAGTTTTGACAAGAATTTTATTTGAGGACTGAATACGTATTGATCTAGTAGACTTGGGAGCAAAGAAAATTAGGTTGTCATGTCTCCTCAATATGGCCCAGGCACTGCGTTACATTCTTCATTTATATTACCTCATGTAATCCTCATGACAACCTTGGTAGTAGGTATAACTATCCTAATTTTGTGGATGTAAAAACTGAGGAATAGAGAGGTTAAAGGCCGTAAGAACCTGATCTGAAACACAGTTTAGATTTCATCCTTTGACTTTCTGACACATAAAGCCATGCTCTGTCATTAATCTCCGGTGCCTGAGATTTGCTGACTTCCTGTACACAAATAAATTGATGACACTTTAATAGGGTTACTAAGTAGCTGTCATGTCACAATAGGAGTGACACTGAAATACAGCACACCCTCACAAATGACCCGACTACATTTAAGGTGCCTAAGTGTATTGATATCTACACAATCATACACTTAGATATTTTTAACCTTGATGATAACTCAGATCTTGTAATACAATCTCTTCCTTTTACAGAGGATAAAAAATTATATCCATGGGGTGAAGTGCCTTACCCAAAGTCACAAAGCAAGTAAGAAGATTAAATCTCAAGATGACCAATTATAATACTGGTTCTTTTTTTTTGCTATTCAACAATTCTTCTATTAACCAGTTAGAGAATACAGAGACAATGAGAGGACAAGCAGTTCTGAATGGCATTTTCTGACTTCCATGACTTTACTCTGGGGAAAAATAAATATTAGGAATATAAAGGTTATGCAGCTAGAGCCTGGAGTTTGGAGGATATAGGGGAACTCGCGGCAAATATCATTAGCATTGGACACTGGATGGACAAATTATTGGTTTCCCTTTCCCTTCTTCTTGAAGCAAATCAGTAAATAGTGAAATGTCAATGAATGTCAGGCTAGGTTCTGACAACATTTAGAGCAAGCAAAAACGCCTATGGGGTTGTATTCCTAAACACCTCACATTGTTAGAACTGGTCTGTAAGGATTTCTGGGATAGACTTTTTAGCTATTCCACTAAGTACTGAGTACTTTCTAATATTAATATTTGGGTGAAAGAAATGAGAAACCTCTGTTATCTCCTCTCTGGGAAAGAAATTAAATAGTGGTACTACCTCTGTTTGATAGATGTGGGAATTTGTGATCAGACTGTGGAGGTGTCCATGATGTCTCATGTGCTTGCCATACCCACAATCTCATGTCTCAGTTCATCTTAAGGGAAATCAAGCCCTTTAACATGGTCACAGATGATGGCATCAGGGCTAAAGTGAACCATGTATGATCAGAGCAGAGCAAGGCCAACTGTCTCTCAGGTGGTGTGGCCTCAATTTCTGCTAAACGAAGGATGCTCCATATCTTAGTTGCAAAGTGACACAATGAAAATTTTTTTGTGAGAAATATAAAACTGTGTATGCCTTGAATATGAAAAGATATCTCATTTCACAATGAACAAATACATACGGAATCTTTAAACAAAATGAACCAGTGCAAGAAAGCAGTTGTTACTACAGAGGACTACTGCAAATCAACAGGAGATATAGGTAGACATGGAAACTCTTCATAGCCAGCTTTAGTCTTAGGGACTTCTCACTAGAACCACTTTTAAAGTCACATAACACACACATAAAGAGGAGGGATATTGTGTTTTCTAAAGTGAAGTTGTTTGAGACACACCACATTTTAAATCAGTATCTAATATGAATAGTAAAGTTTTTATCCTAAGCCACAAGTATCAATTTACATAATATTAAAGTGATATTTTTAACCAGCCTTGAAATTTATATTTATGATCTCTGCATCCTAACTTCATAGCAATAACTTACTGTGTTGTTTCATAGTAACATCATTAAAAGACTTATTTGCAATAACAAATGACTTTCAACTGTGGAGGCATATCCCTCTGACCAAATACTAAATTTGTTTAAAATTTCTTTCTCTCCTGTTTTATTTAATTAAAAATATGATTTGATACAATAATTTCAAAAAGTAAGATATCATAGTACTTAGGAATGTGGGTTCCAGAGAGAGATGGTCTGTGTTGAAATCTTGGTTTTTCTGTATCATAGCTGTTCAAACTTGCATCATTCTCTTCTCAGTTTCCTCATCTGTGAAATGGAAAATAATAGCATTTGTTTCTCAGAATTAATATGATGATTAAAATAAAATCTCAATAAAGATCATGGCATTGTGCATTATTGCCACTTGATGGATTATATTTTTATTAGAATCTGAAGCTAATAATTACTGACATAAATTCAAAATAATGTCTTTCCCAAATTGTTTGTTGTTTTGTTTAAAGTAGAGTAACTAAGTGTGTCACAATTAGAGATCATCTGTAAACCCTTAATATGTGACCTTCTGTGACCATCTGGATCTTCTTCTGATTTTATAATTGTTCATCTTTGTTTTGCTTTCTACTTCCTACTTCTCTGCTCACCTTTTATTAATTTTTTAATATTCTCATTCCTAGCCCTCTTCCTCTGACTAACCAACATCCCAGACAATCTTTAACATGATAATGCCTTAGAATTTGTTTATGCTAATGACTCATAAGCTTACCTCACCAACCAAGACATCTCCCTGGTGAATCAGACTTCTATAATTCTTTGTACATTCCCCCTCCCCCCCCAAAAATAGGAGGAAGACAATTAGCTCATCCTTAAATGTAATGAGTTATTGTATTGTATCATCTAGTTTAAATTTTATCTCAGTTAAAATAATCACAAATTACTTTAAAATAACCCTGAACTTTTATTTTACCATTGTTTTCCACAAACAAATACTCCTTCGGTAATACGGATTCAACATCCTTGGTAGTCATTGCCTTCTCTCTGTCTTTCTCTGCTCTCATCAAATCCCATGTGGCCTATTTAAATAGCCTCTGGAGTAGGTACCTGACTCCAGCTTTCCTACTCTTCCAATCAGTCATCCAGAGATTCAACAGGTGGTCTTTCTAAAATGCAAATTTAATCACCTAGTTGCTTAATATATATCTTGCATTTGCTATAGGACATTGTACAGAAGATAAATAAAAAAGACCTTTCAGAATCTCTGCCCTTTCTCCTAATAGACATATAAACTGCACTGGGTGGGTGAAATTGATCAAGAAGACGAGAGGTCAGAGAGTCCTGAAGAATAAGCAGACAGAATAGACCTGTTCTTGCATGATGAGAATTCAAGTTCCCAAACACCAAGTTCAGATTTTTGTTCATAATATCAGGCTACTTCTTTATAGTTAATAATTTTCCTTGGTTACCCCCATTCTTTTGCACCAGTTCTTGTTTAATTTGGCATCAGAAAAGCAGAGCCTCTTACTGTCTGTTAGTTTAAAAGATTTCAGCAGAAATTACAGAATTCAGCTTAGAGGAAAACTGGGTTGAGGAGAAAAATCTCTTTTTGTGATTTTCTCAGTCTTTTTTAATTCTTTTGTGGCTGATCCCAGGGAATTCCTGCCAGTACAGCCACCATGACTTTGTCCAGTTCTGTTTTAAATAACTCTGGTGATTGGCCTCTTACTATTGCTCCCGGGAACTTGTTCTGTCATATAATAAAACTAAATATTAGTAGGTTCTTCTTGATATAAGACCCCTGGGCTCAATTCTTGAGAAAATCCCCTCTACACAATTTCACCTCCATAAAAAATCAATGGGAATCAAAAACAGAAAGGAAAGCACTTTGCAGATGGATAGGGTGAGGGAATGGTGGGGTGGGGGTTGGGGAAGCTGTGTTCACAGAGCTCATGCCAGGAAAGAAAGGAGGTGGGCAGAGCCAGGTCACTTCCACAGCAAAGGCGGACTGGAGAGAAAAATACCTCCTCCAAATGAATCTTAGAAAGCAGCACCAGCAATGGAATCAATGGAAAATTCTCTCCCAAATTCCAGGCACTCTCTGAGCCAAAATAATCCTAAAGACACTGATTTTAACATCTAGAGCAGTGGTTCTCAACCTTCCTAATGCCGCGACCCTTTAATACAGTTCCTCATGTTGTGGTGACCCC
>NW_005356043.1:589585-592937 GCF_000412655.1 Myotis brandtii
GTAAATATCTGATATGCAGGATGTAATTTCATTGTTACAAATTGAACATAATTAAAGCATAGTGATTAATCACAAAAACAATATGTAATTATGTATGTGTTTTCCGATGGTCTTAGGCGACCCCTGTAAAAGAGTTGTTCGACCCCAAAAGGGGTCACGACCCACAGGTTGAGAACCGCTGCTCTAGAGGCTCGTTTACTCTCAGGTTGTTAATGTAAAATTAACATATAAAGACCTATTTGCCCTGGCAGGTGTGGCTCAGTTGGTTGAGCATCATCCCATGCATGAAAAGGTCACCGGTTCCATTCCCTGTCAGGGAACATACCCAGCTTTCAAGCAGGCTTTGTCCCAGGTTGGGGCGAGTGCAGGAGATTAATATTTCTCTCTCACATCGATGTTCTCTCTCTCCTCTCTGTATGTCTCTCTCTTTCTCCCTCTGCCTTCCTCTCTCTCTAAAAATCAATAAAACATATTTTAAGAAAGAAAAATATGTAAAACCTATTTATATCCAGTTTAACAGGCATAACATGGGAAATATCAGCCATGGGGGTATTTGGGGTGGCAGTGAGTAAAAACAATAATAAGGTTTTAATACAATAATTACTTTCTCACAGATACTAGCACATCTTCACTTTATTGTCAAATTTCCATGACTATCTTCTTTGAACCTTGAGTTCTCAAAGCAGAGGGTTTTAGGAAGTAATGACATAACAGACATACAGGACACAAGATAGCTCTTATGGAGCTAGCTTCTTCCCTAAGCTGCCTTGATATTGAGGTAGTCATGACAGTTTCTCTTGATGAATGTTATAAAGATACAAATGTTACATAAAATTCTTAGGGTACTTTTGGGAAAGATCGAAAAAGAAAAGAAATTCACAGTATTATTTCATTTATGTTAGCATGAATGAAATGGTTTCCAGATTCCAGATAATTCAAACCCAATGGGTCACATTGCTTTTGAGACAAAACTCAAGAATGCCAATATAATGAATAGGACACTGCATGATCCGGGCCATGGCTGTTTCTCCAGCCTCACCTCTGGCCAGTCTTACCTGCTTTCTGGCCTCTTCAAATGTGTCATACCATCTCATGCCTCAGGGTCTCCACATGCTACAGTTTTTTTTGGATTTTACTGACTCCTTCTCTGCCCCAATTCATCCTCTTTCTCTCCTACTTACTTTGGCAGCATTGCTTAATTGTCACATTCTTGGGAAATCCTTCCTTAATTAATGTCACCCTTAGATTGGGTCATTTAATTTTTTGTAAGTTCCCATCTGACCCAGAATGTTTCCTCTAAAGTAGGCATAATTAAATACATATTTACACTATGAAATAAACAAAATATGTCTCTGATTGAATTGTAAGCTCCATGAGAACACAGACTTTGTCTCTTTTGTTCATTACCATACCTCTAGTGCCTGTTCCATGATCATTGCATTACGAACCCCTGCATGCTCTTGTGGAATGAATAACTGTAGGTTACAGCTTATAATACAAATATGTCTACTTATAGGAAGGTGTGACATATTTTGGAATAACTGTCTAGAACCCTTACCAACTACCTGTCTTAAAAATAAGTAAACAGTTTTTTCCAAATGTCAACTAGTTTGGTGACTGCTTGAGTCGTCAAAGCAATGCTCCAAAGGACACATGCATGCTTCCCTCCACACAGATAAAAGAGCCCTATGTAATGATTTCACGTTCCTTAACATTCTTTCTATTTATACTCTGTGCTTTCCTCATTTAATTCATATATACATGTCCTAGTTTAACTTGTAAACCTGTGGAGAAACGACTGTACTTCTTCCTCTCACAGCAGTCAGCACATTATTAAATGTCATTTACAATACTACTTAAAGATAACAACCACAGTATATATCTCAGGAAATGTAAGTGGCTCTCAGTGTACTTTGGTCTTATGTGATGGATAAAACTGTGATATTTAAATCCAAGTTGACAAGTGCATTACAGGAGTGAAGAGATTATCTGGTCTTTCATAGACAGGTAAAAATCATGTATCATTCATAAGCTGTTTCATTCAAAGATATGCATAAAAGGAAAAGACAAATAGAAATTCCAGTGGTTCATGTGCAAATAAACAGTGCTAGCTTTGGGAGAACATGGCTGTTTGATGGGAATTATTGGTATAAAATGTGAAGTGGGAGTGAAGAGATAGTGATAAAGTCTCTGAGAGGAAAACCTGAGGGCTTAGAATGTACATAAGTCGGAGCATAACTATTACTACCAGGGAGTAGTAGCTTCCATAGGGATAGAAGCAGCAGCCAATGCTCTAAAGATAATCATCACCTGAAATATGCAAACCTCATTATCATATGAGTAAAATAGACAGCGAGTGCAAGAGGAATCGAGGTGAAAATAGACCACTGTGCTTTGGAGGAATGAAGGGGGTCTCTGTGGACCAGGTTCAGTTAGCCCATTCTCATTGGAACTCCTTCTTGAACTCTTCTGTTTGCCCATTTGGTCTTGGCATTTGCTTGTAATGTACTAGTATGTGTTATAGCTACAGCTGAACTTTATATTCCAACTTAGGTCATTTAGAAAAGTTGTAACTTTTTGACAGTGCAGGAAGTCCAGATTTGTTTACTTAATTAGGCCTGTTTGTAAGTTATGCCTTTGGTTGCCTATGAGGTATTCCTGGATAGTAGGTTATATGAGAGGGCTCTTTCACTTCACATTGGAACTTTTAAAAACAATTACTTTTAGAAGTTGTATGACTGATTAATTTGTTTACTTCGCACTGGTATCTGAAAATAAACTCATGATTATCCCTGATCCTGCCTCCTGCTTCTGAGACTTGAAATTTAATGCTTACATGCATAATCTGGAGCTAAGATAAAGAGAAAACTGAATCAGACGCTTACTCCGCTTATGTTAGCTGAAGTCACCCCAGAGAAAATCATAACATCTTATATTTCAGCCCTTAAGTTAGATGGCAGAGTGCAAGGATAAATGGAATCAATTCTCTATATCCATTGGATTTTCCTTTGGAACTATCTTCCTCAGAACAGAGTGGCTTAAATTGCTGTGGATTACACATTTGGGCTGAACTCGGCTGGCCATCTACTTATGAGGTTCTGGTTTGGCTGTTTTTGGATGAGTCCTTGGCTAGGATGACTGAAATGTTTGAGTTAGCTGGCATGACTGGTGTCTCTCCACAAATAGTCTCTTATCTCCTAGTAGATGGGACTTCATATATCTTAGTGGCAAGATTCCAAGACACATCAAGAAATGATGGATGCGGGAAGGCCAGGGAGGGTTGGGGGGCAGGAGGGAGGGGGGTAAGAGATCAACCGAAGGACGTGTATGCATGCATATAAGCATAACCAAT
>NW_005356043.1:592985-685351 GCF_000412655.1 Myotis brandtii
ACACATATGTAATACCCTTTGTAATACTTTAAGCAATAAAACAATAAAAAAAAAAGAAATGATGGATGAGAGCAGTGAAATGCCATCTTAATTTTTGTAGTAGGGATCACTTCATGGCACTTCACTCACAATGCACAGTACTCTTTGAAGCCTCTGTATGTGTCAGATTTCTAATGTCTCATTGGCGAAAGCAAGCTACCACCTCTAAGCCCAGTCACTGTGGTAGGAGATATCCAAGGACATGGACATGGGCATAGGGAGGCATCAACAAACTGAGTATGATGGCTGCAGCCGTCTATTAAAGATTCTACTTTCAGCTGTCACTACCCAGCTTAATTCTCCTGAAAAATATCAATCTATCTTTTGAGGTCTTTGTTTCTTCATTTCTAAAGTGAAAGTTGAGACTAAATAAACCAGTTCTGACATCTTTCCTAACTTAAAATTTTATAAACACGGGGCTCAAAAATCTCAAAGCCGGAAGGGAAATAGACGTGCCTTCATCTAATGAAATATTTGTATATGAATGAAGTAAAGATTAATAGGGTATGGAATGCCATTAGCTAATGTCCTTCATTTTTAGCTATAAAATTAATTTTCACCAGTGGGATACTCATATGCAATGTTACTTTACAAATCAAGTTTAAAAAGTAGAGCAGTAACCATAAAAAGAAGTACTTATTACAGCTACACTGTGCTAAAAATTTTTCCCATAGTGTATTATTATTATTATTATTATTATCCTTACAACAATTCTGTAAAGGAGACCATATTACCTCCAGTTTAACAGATAAGAAAACAAAGCCATAGAAAATAAAGTGACATGGCTAGTAAGTTGTGTTCTTGTATTCAAAGTCTATCTTTCTCATTTTAAAGCCACTGTTTCTATACTCTATCTGGAATGAATGAAACAAAGCACTTGTGTTTTCAACAAATATTAATTCAGGAGGTTCTGCAAATGGATACTCATATGCAATGTTACTTTACAAATCAAGTTTAAAAAGTAGAGCAGTAACCATAAAAAGAAGTACTTATTACAGCTACACTGTGCTAAAAATTTTTCCCATAGTGTATTATTATTATTATTATTATTATCCTTACAACAATTCTGTAAAGGAGACCATATTACCTCCAGTTTAACAGATAAGAAAACAAAGCCATAGAAAATAAAGTGACATGGCTAGTAAGTTGTGTTCTTGTATTCAAAGTCTATCTTTCTCATTTTAAAGCCACTGTTTCTATACTCTATCTGGAATGAATGAAACAAAGCACTTGTGTTTTCAACAAATATTAATTCAGGAGGTAAGCATGTTGGAGGTATGGTTAATTACCATGTTTGTCTATTATTAGATAGGATGATTATCCTTACAACAATTCTGTAAAGGAGACCATATTACCTCCAGTTTAACAAATGAGAAAACAAAGGCCATAGAAAATAAAGTGACATGGCTAGTAAATTGTGTTCTTGTATTCAAAGTCTATCTTTCTCATTTAAAAGCCACTGTTTCTATACTCTATCTGGAATGAATGAAACAAAGCACTTGTGTTTTCAACAAATATTAATTCAGGAGGTTCTGCAAATACTAGAAGAAATAAGGCATAAGAACAGTGAAATATTAACTTTTTTCAATAGGAAAAACTCTGTGTTCCTTTTATTTCATTACTGTTATGGCATTATCAACATCATTCAATCTGTTGTGATAAGAAAAGCTAACCATCTCACAGTCAGTAGGGTCTATGATATTATATGAAACTCCCTGTCTCCCCTGCATGGGCAAATATAATAGGACTAGCCTTCTGACATTCAAACCAAGAACAAAGAATTTTCTGAGAATAGCAAAGTGTCTCTTGTAGGAATAAAACTCTATAAATGAATATCAAAAGACATTCTAAAATCTGGCTGTGGGGTTCTGTAGATAGCACAGACTCAACTTTCCCCCACCATACACACATATACACACAAGGCAGGTTTACTGTTAGTAATTACGCTTAAGCTGGCACTGACTTCATGGCTTTTCACTGGGGCTGGAGTGTTCAGGAAACGCACAATATGCTTATCCCAATCCAAGACGAAATAGAACTACTGTCACTTAAGAAAGATCAACTTTAGGGGTATGTCTCTATTGTATCAAGGTATTGGGTTTAATGTGATAGATACCCAATATGAGTAACTCCCTTACCTACCTAGCACAGAATTGCACAAGCTTTCACATAAAGATATATATCATAAAAAGAGTAGTCAACCCCAACCTCCGGTGGCAATGTTTTTATAGATAGAACCATTGCTATCTGTAAAGCCCACTTAAATCTATAAAGTAAGTTGGTTTTGTTCCCTATTCATTCGTTACTCTTTGTTTCACATACATGAACAAGAAAAATTTAATAACCTCAAAGTCAGTGGGCTGAAACTGGACCCAGAAGAAATATACCCAGTGAATTCTTAACTAATCACTTGTGCTAACTGTTGAGTTTGCACTTTGAGTTTTTTTCACTAATAATGGAGTGGTGGTATATTTAGTTATTCATTCATTCTTTTTAAAAATATATATATTTTTAATTGATTTCAGAGAGGAAGGGAGAGAGAGAGAGAGAAACATCAATGATGAGAGAGAATCATTGATCAGCTGCCTTGGGGATCGAGCCTACACCCAGGCATGTGCCCTTGACCAGAATTGAACCTGGGACCCTTCAGTCCGTAGTCTGACACTCTATCCACTGAGCCAAAGCAGCTAGGGCATTCATTCATTCTTGAGTGGTCTTCACTTGTTATTGTGTGGAAGACATTGATTCCCCTTGACAGTGAGTCACTCAGAGGCTCCCTCCCTAGAGTTTTTGAAATCCAGGAGACCAAAGAGACAATGTAGTCTGGACTCAGAGTGCTTGGGGCTGGAAAGCTGCTCTCTTTGGGATCTGATCCATGACTTTAGCCTCAGTAACATTAGTCAGGCACATTTGCTTTCAAGTTATACTAAATCACTTGAACTATCTTTTTTTTTAATTAAAGATATAGATGGGCATATTTGGTTCCAAGTTATACTGAATCACTTGAGGTAGTTTAAGATTAAAAAATTATAATTTATGATCAAGATAAATGTGTACTTTAGAGACAAATAAAAGAAGCTTCAATCTTCTCTCCAGATTGGCTCTCTTTGCCCAAATCTTATTGTATAATGAGTTCTATAGATCATATTGACAAGGCCAGTTTATCGAGTCTTCATTCCCAAGGAAAGGACTCTGACTGACCCAGCTTGTTCTAATACAATGGTAAGTTAATTATTGACTCGCCTTTTTATTATTCCTAGTAACAGATTCACACTTTCATCCTGTTGCCATGGTCACAGGGTTGGCAGAATATACATTCTTCCCCTACTGAGTTTGGGCTTTGCCATATGACTTGGTGACCAGAATTGAACCTGGGACCCTTCAGTCCATAGTCTGACACTCTATCCACTGAGCCAAAGCAGCTAGGGCATTCATTCATTCTTGAGTGGTCTTCACTTGTTATTGTGTGGAAGACATTGATTCCCCTTGACAGTGAGTCACTCAGAGGCTCCCTCCCTAGAGTTTTTGAAATCCAGGAGACCAAAGAGACAATGTAGTCTGGACTCAGAGTGCTTGGGGCTGGAAAGCTGCTCTCTTTGGGATCTGATCCATGACTTTAGCCTCAGTAACATTAGTCAGGCACATTTGCTTTCAAGTTATACTAAATCACTTGAACTATCTTAAGATTTAAAAATTATAATATATGATAAAGATATAGATGGGCATATTTGGTTCCAAGTTATACTGAATCACTTGAGGTAGTTTAAGATTAAAAAATTATAATTTATGATCAAGATAAATGTGTACTTTAGAGACAAATAAAAGAAGCTTCAATCTTCTCTCCAGATTGGCTCTCTTTGCCCAAATCTTATTGTATAATGAGTTCTATAGATCATATTGACAAGGCCAGTTTATCGAGTCTTCATTCCCAAGGAAAGGACTCTGACTGACCCAGCTTGTTCTAATACAATGGTAAGTTAATTATTGACTCGCCTTTTTATTATTCCTAGTAACAGATTCACACTTTCATCCTGTTGCCATGGTCACAGGGTTGGCAGAATATACATTCTTCCCCTACTGAGTTTGGGCTTTGCCATATGACTTGGTTTAGCTAATGGAATACTAGCAGTTATGACACAGGTAGAGGATTGAAATGTGTTTGCATGTGTTGGCTTTCTCTCTTGTGATCTGGTGATCCACCACAAGAAGAACAGTTCCATGTAGCTATTGTACTTTCAGCTGGGGGTTTTGAACCAACACATGGGAGCAGACATGAAGTGAAACAACCACCTGAAGCTGAGGCCAGTCTAGATCAGCTGTGCATTCCTTACTCTTTTCATTACAAGAACCAGTCAACTTGCTGTTCCATGGGCATAAGAATAATAGTGTTTTACATTTTAAGGGAGGTTGTTATACGATAGTATTCACATGATAGACCAAAACAGAAATCAGTACTGAAAGTTGCATTATTCTAGATTGTTATACAATAGTATTCACATAATAATTGACCAAAACAGAAATCAGTACTGAAAGTTGCATTATTCCCTAACAAAACTTAACATACCTTGCATTGGCACTGAGAAAAGACAGTAGAAGGTAAGGAAAGTATTATAGGATGTAGAAAAATATCAACATATTTGTGACAATGTGAAGGAAGAAAATGTATCTTAGGAACATAAAGCATTACAGGAGGGATTTTCAAGGGAGAATATTGAAAAGGTAAGGTGTTAACAGCTGAATTTAATAAGCTTTCCAAGGAAGAGGTGAGTCCACAAAAGTATCCATGGTTTACAAGCAGAATTGAAAAAAATAGAGAGAGGTCAGAAATATCAGAATTACAATGTTATAAAATAAAATTTTTATTTTCAAATATTTAAAAGCTGTAGATATTTAAACATTATGGACTTTAGGACCAAATTCATTTGATTTATTACTTGGATATCTGAACAAAGATGCTACTTGTTCTGATTTTATGACACTATGTTCTTGCAGGCAACTATAATATATATTTATTTAGAGTCATCTCTGATATTTTGTAAAATTACTCTTTATTGTATTTTTTCTCTTGACAAATGCCTTTGACTCTTCTGCAAATCTCTAAAGAGCATTTACCTCAGTAGGTAATTTCTCCTAGTTAGCACTTAATATGTAGACCCTATAATTTTTCTCTAACATGTCCATTTGTTTAAATCATTTGGTTCTTCTCTTGTTTTCCATGCAGTTACATGACCTTTTTTCATATGGCTAATAGGATTTCTACATCATCTTTATTGCATAAGTCCCATCCATAATGGATCATCTGTAATTCTAATTCCCATTTTTAAAAAGTACAATAAAAAATTGGACACTTGTGGAAAAATCTGCAGGTATAATCATAGGTTAGTATTAGTGTTTCCAATTGTCTAGGTCAGTGGTCGGCAAACTCATTAGTCAACAGAGCCAAATATCAATAGTACAACGATTTAACTTTCTTTTGAGAGCCAAATTTTTTAAACTTAAACTATATAGGTAGGTACATTGTTATTAACTTAATTAGGGTACTCCTAAGGCTTAGGAAGAGCCACACTCAAGGGGCCAAAGAGCCGCATGTGGCTGGCGAGTTGCAGTTTGCTGACCACTGGTCTAGGTCATACATAATTCAAAACCTTTGTCTTTATCATGTTTTTACCAAGTATGAAGTCATTTTAATGGCAATAACTTTCTTTTTGTGCTCTTAAATCAGTAGTTTACAACATCAATTTAGCCATATAATTAAAATAGTAAGTGCATAATTGTTGTGGCAGACAGACTTTGATATAATTCACCTCGATTGCTGCCATTCCCTGGTATTTATATTCTTGTATAATATTCTCCCCTGCAATGTAGGCTAATGACATACCGGTAACCACAGAATATGGCAAAGTTAATAGGATGTCATTTCTGGGCTTAGCTTATGTAATATGCTACAAGAATCTCTCTGTTGCCTATCAGGTTTATATATTTTGATGAAACAAGCTTCTATGTTGCAGAAGTATATGAGACAAAGGACTTTCTAGTCAATAGTCAGCTGGGAACTGAGGTCTCCATTCCAGAAACACTCCAGGTACTGAGCTTTGAAGCAGATCATGCTCCAGTCATGTTTTCAGATGAGATACCAGCCTTGACTAACACCTTCGCCGAAACCTTGAGAGAGACTCTGGAGCAGAAGGTCCACCTAAGCCATGCCTAGCCACTTGACACCAAGAAAGTGGAGCAAATAAGTTTGTGTGTGTTCTTTTAAGCTGCTAAAAATATAAAACCGAGGGCACTGCTGTTAAAACCAAGAATCAGGACAAAAACACAATAAAGGATGCAGCTGTCATTCTTTTGCTGGTATCTCTGGAAGTATTAAGGTGACATCTGGTAGATCCCTTTAGCTAGACAAATATATCTAGCTGAGGTTTAGAAAAATTGAAGATGTGGTTTTACAGAAGCCTGATATGCATACAGTCTAGAAAGGCATATCTGAATAGGCTTAAATAGAGGCATACAGAATAGACTTAAATCACCTGCACAGATATAAAATAATTCAAATTTTTAAACCTTATATACAATTAAGAGTTAGTAACTCCAAAATGCCATTGGCAAAGAAGCTACAAATAAGAGATTACTCACAAATTCTTATAAGACATGGGTGCTATTCAAAGTTTATCCCATGTGTTCTGCCCCCTGAACATGAACACTCTTTACTTCAAACTGGATTTCAATCCCTGGCAGCCTTGCATTGTGACCATCATCAACTTGCATGATTCCTGCTTCTATCAGGCTCAAATAGATACGGTAGCAAACAGCATGGTAAAGTTGCATGCTTCCAAGAAAGAGACTGTTATAAGAAAAGACCAGATGACTCACTGTTTAATTGTGTTCATGACATGGCTTGGTGCTCTAGAGAGAGCTTCAAATAAAAAGTGAATTCTAATCTTCAAAGCACAAAGCACAAAATGTAATCATCTTTTTTTCTTCTTCTTTCAATCATTAAATTTAAAAGTTTGGCATCATGGAGAAGAGTTTCATCATATTTAATGTTTGCAGGTCATTCCTTTGCTCATGAAGAAACTGCCCTGATCTGGGATACAACAGTGGCAGTCACAAAAAATCGTAACTCTATCCAGATTTTTATGATATTTATAAGGAAATGTGTAGGAGCAAGGGGTGTTGATAGGAACAAAGACTTAATCACCATACATCTTTGAGATAATTATTCTTCTAGATGCTGGTAGAGGCAGAAGCCTATGGCCCTAGTTCTACTCTGTAATCTAGACCCTGTACCCGCCATTTTTGGGTTCAATATTCAGGAAATGCACTTTGAAGAAGGCTGTTTGTATTTATAAAGGGTTGGGAAGATAGAGGTGTCCAGTTGGGAGTAGACCTCTCCCCAATTTTTGACACATACCATGGGATAATTTGTCCTCACAAAATGTGAATCCCACATCCTTCCAGATGCATTAGTTTCTTCACAGTCTTTGCAAGACACATCTAACTGGCATAGCCTCTGCTAGTTCAATTCATCTCAGACAAACAACTTATTAATAATACAATGTGTAATCCCCAAATGGCCTGGTTGACACTGCGCTGACTGAATGGAAGGGTAGCGGTCGTACGCCAATTACCATGTTTCTCTTTTATTAGTGTAGATGTGTAGGAGCAAGGGGTGTTGATAGGAACAAAGACTTAATCACCATACATCTTTGAGATAATTATTCTTCTAGATGCTGGTAGAGGCAGAAGCCTATGGCCCTAGTGCTACTCTGTAAGCTAGACCCTGTACTCACCCTTTTTGGGTTCAATATTCAGGAAATGCACTTTGAAGAAGGCTGTTTGCATTTATAAAGGGTTGGGAAGATAGAGGTGGCCAGTTGGGAGTAGACCTCTCCCCAATTTTTGACACATATATGGGATAATTTGTCCTCACAAAATGTGAATCCCACATCCTTCCAGATGCATTAGTTTCTTCACAGTCTTTGCAAGACACATCTAACTGGCATAGCCTCTGCTAGTTCAATTCATCTCAGACAAACAACTTATTAATAATACAATGTGTAATCCCCAAATGGCCTGGATGACACTGCGCTGACTGAATGTTATTTAGAAGCATGCTTCAGGGGGGGACAATGCCATATATTTTGCCTCTCTGGTCATTTTAATTTTCTTTTATTGCATCTTGGCAGGAGTTTCATATTATACATTGAATAAACTAAGACATTACACATCATATATTAATTATCACAGAGCGAAGAAATATTATCTCGGCTCTCGGAGATGGCAAATGTAAATAAATGGGATTTAAAAATATAACTTTGCCAATTTTTCTTCATTTAGAATGCAAGTTATAAATATAATTTTGTTTTGTTAAGAGGGCAGCTATTGTTTTGGAGGGGAACTGGTAACCTTCTGCCAGAGAATCATGATAATTCTAGGATAATTCAAGGGGTTGTACCATCAAATCCCACCATCACTTGTGTATCTGATTTAGTCCTTGGCAGACACTCTTTTAGATTTTGGCATGAAAGTTAGACACTAAGTGGCTTTTCAGTTCACCATTGTCATTTTCCCTCTGCATCATCTTTCTGCAAACGCCCTCTCCATTTCTTATGTATTATGTGCTATGAATGAGGGGGTCACAATAGCACAATGGTTAGTTCCCAGAACTTTGAATAAAACTTTGGAATTTTCTCCCTAGCTTTGTTGAAGTACAGTGGACAAATAAAAAATGTACACATTTAAGGTGTACAATGTGATGTTTTGATATAATATACATTGTGAAATAATTACCACATTCAAATTAATCAACACATCCATTACCTCACATAGTTACCCTTTTTTGTATGTGTAGTCATAACACTTAAGATACACTCTCTTAGCAAATTTTAAATATATGAAGGTGTCTTTTTCCCTTGCTTTCACTGGCTTAAGTGTCAGTCTAGTACTGAATTTGTTCCATGAAAGTCTGCCTTTACTTTTGATTTGCCCTTTTCCTAATGATTATCCTGGACATTTAAAATTTATGATAACTTCCCAGCCGGCATTGCTCAGTGGTTGAGCATCAATCTATGAACCAAGAGGTCATGGATTAAATTCCCTGGTCAGGGCACATACCTAGGTTGCAGGCTTGATCTCCAGTAGCGGGTGTGCAGGGGGCAGCTGATCAATGACTCTCTTATCATTGATGTTTCTATCTCTCTCTCCCTCTCACTTCCTCTCTGAAATTAATAAAAATATATTTTAAAAAATTATGATAACTAAGATAAATATAGATAGATAGGTATGTAGATAGACATAGATAGATATGAATTTAAATATGTTTTGTACTCTTCTGGTTTTAATAGAAAACCTCTTAGCTATCAACTTTTAATGCCTGAATTGAAGCAAGAAGAAAAATAGTTTCTTATACAACTTAGAGAAATTACTTGAGTTATATGGAATTTGAAGAAATATCTTAAGATTCATGTGGAACACAGAGACTCAGCTGCCATAATCATGTTTTCAGAGCAGTTAACAGCAAAGGAGCTTAAAGCTCTTTTTCTCTCAGAATATCTAAGCCACTCATAGTTGGGGCTAACATTTGTATTTGACTATGAACCAATCTCTAATGGAGGATTAAGGCTGACTTACTAGTATAGTCTTTGAAAATATCAGAAGAGGGGTTGTATTTTCAACTTCATCTATGGGACCAGTTACAAATAAAGAGTCAAATGATGTTGCGGTTTTTTATTATTATTAGTTTTTAGAGAGGGAGGGAGGGAGAGAGAGACAGAGACAGAGAGAGAGAGAGACAGAGAGAGAGATAGAAAGAGAGAGAAGAGAGAAACATCAATTGGTTGCCTCCCATACTTGCCCTGACATGGGCTCCAACCCACAACCTGGGCATGTGCCTTGATTGGGAATTGAACCACAACCTTCTGGTGCATGGGATGATGCTCCGACCAACTGAGTAACATCGGCCAGGGCCAAATAATGTTTGAATCACATTTTTAACAAAATGAAACGAGTCACTCTTTTTTAACTAATGCTCTTTCATGGCTTAAAATCATACTGACACAAAAAACAATTGCAGCAGCTTTTAAATTGATCATCCAATCCCGTAGATAATTTCCTCTAAATAGCTGAGACATTGGGTGAATGAATCATACATCTTTGAAGAAAGTAATTTTCCTCAATGAGTTCTACCTGTTGGAATTTTAATACATCACAAATCAGGAAAAGGCTTTCAATTGAAATAAAATTCTGAAACTTTCTCTCAAGCAAAATCTAAACCCCAAGGGTGAGCTAGCTATGAATATACTTAGCACTCCCCAGTTTTTGAGAAGTTTTGGTTTGAAACACTTTTCTTATGCACACAGTTTACTTTGTAAAGGAATCTAATGATATAAGTGGCTCTTAACAATTCCTGACAAGTTCTATTTCCCTTTGCATTAGTTTTCTAGAGTTGACATAACAAAGTACAATAAACGTCATGGCTTCAACAATAACAAAATGCATTATCTCA
This sequence comes from Myotis brandtii, assembly GCF_000412655.1. Taxonomy (NCBI): domain Eukaryota; kingdom Metazoa; phylum Chordata; class Mammalia; order Chiroptera; family Vespertilionidae; genus Myotis; species Myotis brandtii. The sequence goes on from NW_005356043.1 coordinate 603,529, forward strand.
CAGTTCTGAGGCCTGGAAGAGTCCAAAATGAAGGTGTCGGCAGGGTTGGTTCTGTCTGTGTTTGGAGAAGAAGCTGTGCCATGCAATTCTAGCTTCTGGTGAGTTGCTAGCCATCTCTGATATCCCTTGGCTCGTGAAAGCATTGCCCTTCATCTTTACATGGCATTCTGACCATGTGCATCTTTGTCTAAATTCCCCCTTTACATAGGACAGCAGTCACACTGGGGTATAGGCCCTAGGACTTTCCTCCACTATGATCCCATGTTAGCTAATTATGTCTGCAACAACCCTATTGACAAATATGGTCACATTCTGAAGTACTGGGACTAGGACATCGTGTGTGTGTGTGTGTGTGTGTGTGTGTGTGTGTGTGTGTGTGTGTGTGTTTTGTGGGGGGGAGCGGGGGGAGGGGGAAAGAAATACAATTTAACCTACAAGAGCCTTAATATAGGTTGGCTTTCATTGATGGGATGTCATCTTTCAAATATATTACAGGCATTTTCTCAGAGGTTTAGTTCACTCTACTCTTCAATATTTCACAGATATATAGACCCTCACCGGAAAACAAAGGCACCTTAACAAGCCAAACATCAAATCCTGGGATTTCTAACAGGAAATAAATCAGGCATCTCAGTTCCAAATGGTATTACAAGCTTTCTATTGTTTTTACTTTAAAAAATGGTTTGCTTTTGATTCTGGCACTTTTACTCCAAGTTGTATTTATTTATTTATGTAAGAGATTCACTCTGTTCATTTGTATGTTTTTGTTTATTTATTTTAAGATAAAGCTCTTTTCCCCTAAATTGGGACAAGATCTAAGCAGGAAAAGCCATTTAGCTGCACTTGCATGTTATACTTTTAGGATTAAGGAATATTCCAAAGCCTCTGAGAAATTTGAAACTGAAGAAGGAAATCGTAATTATGCAAAGTCGGGCATCTACCAGTAGCCCATGCTGAACTAGGTACTAGCAGTGGTTCTCAACCTTCCTAATGCTGCGACCCTTTAATACAGTTCCTCATGTTGTGGTGACCCCCAACCATAAAATTATTTTCATTGCTACTTCATAACTGTAATTTTGCTACTGTTATGAATCATAATGTAAATATCTGATATGCAGGATGTATTTTCAGGGGTCGCGACCCACAGGTTGAGAACCGCTGTAAGAGCCAGGTTCTTTTAATATCCCCTTCTTCTTATAGTAGATGCAAATTTGTATTTGTTCTTATGCTGCTTCCAACACAACTTCTACTCATAACCTTCATGAGTGGCTTGCTTGTCTCCAATGAAACAGGCAGGTGCCTGTAGTTAGAGAGGGTCTCTATTGTGTCTGCACATCACCCCCATGTCCTCTCACACTGTGTTGAGCATGTTTGCTGCCCTACAGAATGGTTTTGTTCAGGACTGACTTAGGATCCGTGAAAGCAGTTACAGTTTATCTCAGTACTTTTTAAAAAATATATATATTTTATAGATTTTTTACAGAGAGGAAGGGAGAGGGATAGAGAGTTAGAAACATCAATGAGAGAAAAACACCTATCAGCTGCCTCCTGCACACTCCCTACTGGGTATGTGCCCGCAACCACGGTACATGCCCTTGATCGGAATCGAACCTGGGACACTTGAGTCCGCAGGCCAACGCCCCATCCACAAACTGGTTAGGGCTATCTCAGTACTTTTGATCAGTTGACTCATAGGTTTGGGGGAGTAGGGATACAGAAAAGACCCAGTTTGTAATAATGTAATCAGAGTTTATGGGGAGAAATCAGACAATCTGGGGATTGGCTTCTTTTCAGATACATTACTGGTTAGATAAGCTCATTAACCAGGTGGAAGTGGTACTTGTCCTGACTGCTCCATTGAGAGGTTTTAAAGATGTTAAAGATGAGCAAGGTCACCATGTTTAGTGTCACTGACATTGCCAGTCATCAGACCCTAGAATCACTACACTGGTTTCTACATGATCTGGAACAGACTGAACTTTGGGTGATAAGATGTATCAACACAGGTCCATTATTTATAATAAACATATCACTCTGGTGGGGGATGTTGATAATGGGGAGGCTATGCATGTGTGGGGGCAGAAGGTATGTGGAAAAATCTTGTATCTTTCAATTTTGCTGATAACTTGGAACTGTTCTAAAAAATCAAGGTTTTTATTATTATTATTAAAAACTATGGCATTGGTGCAATGTGAGACTGCCCAATTATGTAAAAGGATTTATAACTTTTCATTGTGAACTAGCCTTCTGTGCCCACTTTTTCCTTATTGTAGAGGAAAAACAGGTTTAATAATGTGTATATATCCTCTTTCTCTCTACCTACTCTCAGAGGTGTGTGTGTGTGTGTGTGTGTGTGTGTGTGTGTGTGTGTGTAACTTGCCTACATTTTAAGGCCAGGTAGCAGAGAAGAACATGAGGTTGGAAATGAATTTTCTCAGATTGTGGCGGTCATCTTGATACTGTAGACAAATTGACCTTTCCCTGGGTTAGTTTTCTTATTTAAAAAATGGATTCAATAGTAGCTGCCCTGTCATGCTTATAAATTGTTAAAAATAAAATGTGTAAAATTGAGCTTAAAATTAGATAGCTTCTCATCCTAGAGAAATGAAAGCAGAATGAGGAGCTGAGCATAAAGCTGTAAAAATTATGAAAAATTCATATGAGAACTGTCTTTTTTTTAAATTTCTGAAACACAGGACATATGGAGTCCTCTGAATTTCAAAAGAGATAATTTTAGGACAGACATAAATGAAGTAATTGCACTAAGCTTGTTATTTTCAAGATCACCCAAGCAGTAACAAAACTAAAATTACTGGTGATAACACAGCTTAAACAAGGGATTGCAGGTATTGAAGGATGACTCCACAGTAGCTTCTTAAAGATATATGACAATTTTCAAAGACATTTCTCACTTTTTAAAGATTGATTTCAGAGAGGAAGGGATAGGGAGAGAGAGACAGAAACATTAGCGATGAGAGAGAATCATTGATTGTCTGCCTCTTACATGCCCCACTCTGGGGATCAAACCCACAACCTGGGCAAGTGCCCCAGCCAGGAATTGAACCATGACCTCCACCTCCTTGTTCATAGGTCGATGCTCAACCACTGAGCCATGCCGGCTGGGCTGTTTCTTACTCTTGAAAGCTAAAGCTGAGTACCAGATCTGAAAAAGGTCCTCCCAAGTGACTTAACCTAAGCTGTCCCTTTATGTCCCCCCACACAAATGTAGTCAAGAATGACAGTGGATCTCCCTGTGCTACATCCCTTGTTTTCTGGAGGGGAAGAATTTGCTCATGTGTCCTGCTGAGTTCTTTAATAAAGGATGGTGTTGAAAACTGTGTGCTTTCCAAATACAAAATGACTAATTAGTAGCACCTATGACTGATCTGACTTCATGAGGAGAGTCATCCCACATTTTTTAAAAAGCCAAGATACATACCCATAGTGTAAAAATCACCCCTGTGCAGAACTTTAGGCTATTGTGAGAAGTGTTTGAAATACCTGGGCTTGAATGAGGTCATTTTTCAAATCAATGGATTTCACTGCATCTGGGAAAGAAAAATGAAGAAGCCAAGGAGGGGATTTAAACTCTGTGCTTGCAGAGCTGGTTTTGTCCCACACATTATTTCCCCATCCTTCATCACACTCTGGGAGTCAGGCTTTGCGCATGCTTTTGCTTCAAGCTGTATCTTCATTTCTGACAGTTTTCTCCGCTCTTAAATGCTGGTCTAAATTCCCCTGTGTAACTTTTGATTAGGCTGTCTTTGGGGGACAAGGGATATATTACATTCTTCTTTTGCAGGTCTGCTAGCCCTTAGAACAAGAGTGGGACAAGAAAGAAGCTCTGAAAATATATATTACATATATGAAGAAATGGGCATATGGGTAGGTAAAATGGATTATAATTTTATTTTTGAAATTACACACTTTTTCAGAGGTAAGCACTTATTGAACTTCACACTATCATTCATGAGCATCTCATATTTACTACTGATAAATCAGTCCCTAAAGAATACACAGCATTATTGTTTATGTTTTTAATATTATTATAGTTTTCTTCCCTCTGCAGTTTACTTTTACTCACTTAAGAGATTCTAATACATTTCTTTTAACTGCTCAATAGGGCTCTATTGTACAAATCTAGCTTATTTCATTTATGCATTTTTCTATTGATAGTAATTTGGGTTTGCCCCCCATAGGTTTTTTTTACTTATTATAAAATGCTGTTATATACATTCTTATACATGTCTTAGATTGCACAAAGAAGCAGTTTTCTTTATGAAATAGCCCTGGGAATGAAATCGTTGTTAAACCATAGGATGTACATATAGTCAGCGTTACTAGGGATTCCTAGACATTTCTTCAACATCATATCCTACTTCAATGTATCATTTGTTTAGGAGACAGAAATGGTACCCAGAAATTTGTGTAATTCATCCATTGATGAAGTTCGTGTTCGGTTATCTGTTTCCCAGATCACAGCCTAGTAGTGCTCAGGACTCTAATTGCTCAAGTGCTCAGAAGTGCCCAGGTCCCAGTTTATGATTTGAACATGCCCTCCATCAAAGTTTCCATTAACCCTGGCATTTATTTTCACTTGTTGGAGAATACAGATAATTTGGTAATTACACTCCCTTTGGGTCTTTAATGGGTGATACAAGTATTCTATGCCACCTGTCTAGAAAGTATTAGCTTTCAAACGTGCATGTCAGGGGTAGTAATAGAGATATGGAGAGGAATATTTCAGTGGTGGAGTGAGAGGGGGTTTGCCACATAGACATCTATTTCAATTTTTAATCACTAAGACCTAAAGTGAGCTTCTTGTTGGTGAAAGACACCTCCCTGTTCATGACAAACCATAATTATACATACACATATGTGCACACATGTAAATATAGAGATATATGACCATTCACACCAGCATCTTAACCTTATTTCATAGCAATTAATGCTGCCTGATTTCTGCCAGAGAGATAAAATATAAAATTATACACTGGAGCTTCTCAGCCCAACTCCCTTTACCCACAACCCTAAAGTAATTATTTGAGAGTAAATTACAATACACACTGAATTAAGTAATTTATTTCCTAGACAAATCTCAAGCTTTAAGAATTTTTAAACTGGTAAATTTTAATAAGGTAATTATAGAATTAGGAATACATTTTGCCAGTTAATATTTATTTTACTTTGAACATACAAAATAGCGTTTAAATGAGAAAAATAAAAAAGAGTAAGAATGTTCTGGGATTAAATACAAGTTTCAAGTTTTATTGGCAAAGAATAAAAAGATGAACTAGAATTGATTTGTGGGTTTACGTGCTAGCTTTCAACAGGCACATGATGAATTTGGGGGGCGGGTGGAATGTGGATGCATTCTCACTAACATCCTTGTGCAACACAGAGTTATAACATTGGACTAGACAAAGCTGGCATTTGCCCTTCTACTTCCCCTCCTCCTTTCATATCATGCTCCTTTTTTTTTTGTCATCGAAAGTTTGCATCTCCTGAACTCCACCACCACCCATGTCAAAGCCTCCCATTCATCTTTCTTTTTTTAAAAAAATATGTTTTATTGATTTTTCACAGAGAGGAAGGGAAAGGGATAGAGAATTAGAAACATCGATGAGAGAGAAACATCGATCAGCTGCCTCCTGCACACCCCCCACTGGGGATGTGCCTACAACCAAGGTACATGCCCTTGACCGGAATCAAACCCGGGACCCCTCAGTCCGCAGGCCGACACTCTATCCACTGAGCCAAACCGGTCAGGGCCTCCATTCATCTTTCATCTGAACTAGTTGGTTAGCTGGACTCCTGCTTCCACTCCTGTACTTTCCAACCACCTGAGCATGGCAGAGAAAATTGTCTTTATTTAAAATTCTCTAGTGAATTCCTTTGTTCTTCGGATACAAATAAAGATACTTAACATAATCTTCAAATTCTATCTGGGAACTCCTTTGCCAGACCCTATAGCCTCATCTCACAGTCCACTCTCTATGCTCCAACCACACTTTGTCTTTTTCAGCATGTGAAGAACATTATACTCCTGCCCTTTGGGTTACTTCATAAGTTTTGTCTCTATCCCCTTGAGGTGGTTATTTTCTTGGGTGTCGTTTCCTATTTTGTCTTCTCACAGACCCACTTCTACTATGGTGAAATCACAAATAATTCCCACCAGGTCATGGATCTGAACCTAATGCCTGACATTTGCTTCCCACATTTGTGCTTCAATAAAATTGATCTAATATTGGTGTCCTGAGTATAGCAAGGATTAAGTAAAATACTTAGAGTGTTTCAAGGCATTCTATGGAAAACATAGGAGCCAAACCCATCATTACACAAATACACTTGAAAAATCAACCAAATCCTCCCTTTATCCATCTCTCTGAGATAGGTGGAAGCTTCCAATTCTATAGTGATCACAAACCTTTATCCTTAGAAAAAGATATAGTCTCTTGAATGATAATTGATATTGAATTGTATTTACAAGTTCACTCTACATGTCAAACCCATGCAATTAGATTTGAGTGCTATTGTTTTCAACCCTTAAAAAACAAGGTAGAAAAAATAATCAAGATAAAGTCAAAATCTCTTTTGTACCAAATATATTTCATTATCTCCGTCATTATCTCAGAGTATGGAAAACTCTTTCTGCTAGAGTCCAGAAGTCATTCTAACTGCTAAAGCTGTGTTTATGCTGAAATGGGTGGGAAATAAAAATCAGGAAGAAAATGGGATCATGTTGAGTTTTTAAAAAATTGAACATCCTCTGCCATCTAAGACTGAAATTTCAAGGTTTTTTTAAAAAAATTTATTGATATTAGCACAGTGACTATGGACAGATGGCTTAATCTCTATAAGCCTCCATTGCTTCATCTATAAAATGAGAGTTGAAAAATATATCTAGTTTGCTGTGACTTTCAAATGAAAAAAATACCATGTACTCAAGAGCAAGTACTCTATAATCGACGGCTGTTACAGGAAAGTAGGAAAGTGTGGTCGTTGCCATGATTGGCTCTAACCCAGATTGTCCAGGTTCAGATTCATAAAAGAACACTTATTAGTTATGGGACCTGGCAAAAGTTATTTAACATTGCTAAGTTCCCATTTCCATTTCTGGAAAATGGGTTAATGGCATACCCTATCTCACACTGTTAAGGAAGTTAAACAAGATAGGGTATATAAAGAATCTAAAAGAGTGTCAGGCACCGATTAATCAGTAAAAGCCAGTAAAAATTATCATTATTACTATAGTTGCTGTCCTAAGAATGAAAATGTATTTCACTTACAGCAAACATTGGCTCAGAGACTATATATAGACTTTGCAAAAATGAGACCTTTGCTTTAAGTTAAAATGTCACAAAATAAAAAAGACTATTGCTAGAGAGAAATGTCTTTCTTTTGTATAAAAGTCACACACCTTTTAAAACTGTTTCCAATACTGTTGTTGACGCTGGGGCTTCCTAATCTCCTAAGCAGAGTCTCCTTAGGGACCAATCCCCTTGTTCTCTCCCGAGCCTTCCTTTAAGGCTGAAGCAATCACAAAACTCCCAGGGTGGGAGAGCTCTCTGGGTACAGCACTCATTCATCAACTGGATTGGCCATTTTTAAATATAAAAGTTTCTAAATTATTAACTTTCCCCAAAGTGATATTTGATGGCAAAAGTAATATGTGCATGAAGTATTAAGTGATTTTTATGAAAGAGGGCCAAGTAGTTTGACAGGGTGTAATAATTACACTGTCAAAGAACACAAGTTTCCATTTCTTCGGAGAAATCCACATCGCATGGTTTTGGTTTCACAGGCTGTCATTAAGATGGGAAGATTTATTTCTCCTTCAATTGCACCGTGGCAGCCATTTTATGGAAAATGTATATGCAGTTCTTGCTTTTCAGAAGGTGCCAAATCCACAGCGTTGCTTATAGATTCACTCATGTGCACAATTGAGATGCTGGCTTGCATCCCAACCCAAGTCCTCTTGTGCTGGTCACATATGGTAACGTATATAATAATAATGATAACATATACTATAAAAAAATAGTGGGAAGGCCAAAAAACACGTTTCCAAAAGAGTGTTCCCCTGAACTGAAGTTCAAGCAACTGCCTATGTTAGCTTTATGGCTAGTTCAAGGCTTGTGAGCAGTCTTCCTTTAACCACAGAAATTTCGCACATAAATCATAAAGAGGCAGACAGCAATCCGGAGCTGAGGATTAGAGGATGAAGTTAATGGTGGCGTACCCTCTTGGATCAGTGATTTGTGTCATTATCTGTCAGTCTAGTTTGTCTGCATTTATTCCAGCTCCTCCGAGTCCATTTCTGTTCAATTGTGCATTGAAAGGAATTCAGAAAGTACGAGTTTGAGATCCCACTTTCTGCAAAGGCCTGAGAGCAGGAAGCAGTCAGCATATGCTGTGGCCCATTCCTCAGAATCCTTATAACCACATTAGAGAATTAAAACATATGTTTGTGAAAAACTTTATATTTAAAACTTCAGTGCCGGCCGGCATGGCTCAGTGGTTGAGCACCAACCTATGAACCAGGAGGTGAGGGCTCAATCCCCAGTCAGGGCACATGCCCAGGTTTTTCAGCTCTGACAGTTTTCTGCAGACAAAGCTTACCCACATTGTCTGAACTTTGAAGCAATTATATTTGTATTCACTTTCTAAAGAAGACTTTAACTCAGAGAGTGGGCAAGTAAGAAAGAAAGCTTGAAAGAAAAAGTCTGAGAAAGAAATAGGGGGAAAATAAGGAGAAAGGGGGGAGTTTTCCAGAAAGCCTCAGAGATGGGATAAAACAGGACAGGGACAAGGACAAGGACAAGGAAGAGGAGAGAGAGAGAGCACATAGGAGAGACTGACTGTGAAAAAGACCAAATGGAGGGCCAAGGAAGAAAAATAAATGAGAGAGGAGAAAAAAGGTTAAAAAAATAGAAGGAAATAGGAAAGCTTTCAGAAAGGGGGAATTTATCAGTGTGCCTCTGTTCTGTCATTTCCCCCCCATCTTCATTGACTTACTGAATTAAAAAAACATTTATTGAGCCACGCTGGTGTGGCTCAGTGATTGAGAGTGGACCTATGAATCAGGAGGTCACGATTCGATTCCTGGTAAGAGCACATGCCAAGATTTCAGGCTTGATCCCCAGTAGGAGGCAGCCAATCAATGATTCTCTCTCATGATTGATGTTTCCGTCTCTCTCTTCCTCTTCTTTCCTCTCTCACTAATATGCAAAGTGTACCCTCTGGAGGTCTACCCGGAGACAGGAATGCGATCGCTCGCTCGCTATGATGTGCACTGACCACCAGGGGGCGGCGCGGAATGAAGGAAGGTCCTGGCGGCAGCCTGAAGGGCCCAATTGGCCCGGATCACCGGCCAGGCCTAGGGACCCTACCCATGCAGGAATTTCATGCACCAGGTCTCTAGTAAAAATATATTTAAAAAAAAAAACAAACAAGTATTATGCTAAGTGAAATTAGCCAGTCAGAGAAAGACAAGTATCACATGATCTCACTCACATGAACAAAATAAACTGATGAACAAAACAGATCCAGAGACAGAGAAGCATGGAACAAACTGTAAAATCTCAGAGGGAAGGTGGGGGAGGGTGGTTGGGTGGTTGGGAAGAGATCAACCAAGAACTTGTGGGCATATATGCATGACCCATGAACACAGACAATAGGGTGGTGAGGGCCTGGGGCAAGGGAAAGAGGTGGGCTGGAAGAGGTCAATGAGGGAAAAAAGGAGACATATCTAATACTTTCAACAATAAAGATGAAAAAACCCAAAAAGTTTATTGAGCATTTCTATTCCTTAGAGTGGCTGGACTAAGAACCATAAAGATTAGTAAAGAGAAACCTCCTTAAAATTGGAGTCAGGAGGGTCTGTTGGGGGAGACCTCACACCTACCTCTTATCTTCAATTACCCCAAACAGGAAGAGAGATATTTTCCATCTCCAACAGAAAGATGTTTTTCTACTCTATATGCAGCAGTGTTACCCGGAAACCAGCAGTTGGGCTTGGGCTGCCGGTCGCTGTGTCCAATAACGCAGGCAGGGTTGAATCATATTGGGTGTTTATTGAGAAGGCTAGCCAACCAAGAAGACGGTGCTTGCAAACATCAAATCCTGTCCCCAGCAAGGTGTAGGGGAGAGGATTATAAAGGGGGAGGGGCTAGGGTGAGGAATGCAGCTACATGCAGGCCTGGGGGTCCGCAGACTTCAGCTATTGTAACGAGTCACCAGGCGATGAGATGATGTTTTGACTCCTGGTGGGTCGATCTGACCCTGCTTATCGGTTCTGCTTGCTGGATTCACAGCTGAGTCATCTCCTCAATCACTTCCCACAGCCCTTGAAAAAGACTTTAAGAAAAACTTAACCCCCTATTCACATATAAGAAACTTAACCCCCTATTCACATAAGTTTAAGATTTTTAAAAAAAATATGATTACTTTTCAGATTAATTCAGGTGCTCTATCAGGTTATAGGTCCCTCCTATCAGCAGGAAGAAGGAAGATTATCTCTGCCTGGAAACAACTCATCCAATGAAAAGCCACTATACTTCCAACTCTCAGTTTCCTCCAATAGACTCTTTGTTTACAACAGCCCTTCTGAGCTCGAGGTTCCTCTACAAAGTAAGTTGTTCTCCTTTGCTCTCTGGACTTGCTTGCGGTTTGCCATTAGGCCACGTGTCCCTAATTGCAATTCTTTGTTGATCCTGAAGAAAGCCATTTTTGCTGTAGAAATAGCTGGTTGTTTATTTGTTTAAGGTCAACAGCGCAGAGGAAGTTTCACAAAACAGAAGACCTTCAAAACTGCTGATAAATCCTTATAAATTGGCATTGGCTGTGCAGGCCCCACAGACCAGGTAAGGTGGATTGCTCCTGTATAGTCACAGGTGTGGGCTTTGGAAATAGTCCCTGAGCGCTGGACGGAGCACACGCTCACTCGTGTACTCACACCATATATGCATGCATCCATACATGCGCTATTTACCATTTTTAATTTATTTTTCAACCAATCTCCGGGGGAAGAGGGAGTTAGGAAAGGACTCATCTCCAGAGTAAAAGTGCCAGGGTTTAGATCTTGGCTTCATCACCTATGAACAGGTGATCTTGAGTAGTTGATTATTTTAACTTCTCAAAGCCTCAAATTTTAGATACTTTAACACTTTAAGCCTCAGCTTTTTATAGATCGTTCTCTATTAAGACCTAATGGCAGACAGGTTTCACACTATCCTTTCGAGTCACTTAATCTCTGAAAAGGAGCAGATGGGGAAGACTTACTCAATCCACAGCTGGCTTTTCAGGAATTCCCCAAATCTTTGTCAGTCAGGACCTTGCTTATGAAATTACCAAATCCTTATTGGAGGAAAGTAAATATCATTTCACCAACCCAACGCCTGAATATATCCTCCCATTCCATGTAGTTTCAGATCCAGACAGGGCCACTATAACCTGATGGCACCTCTGTTGAAGGTTGAAAAGGTGCATGTGTTTAGAAAGACTGTATGGTGGATGGGTGCTGTGGGTGGGAGTTGGCGAGGAGGAAGGGCAGAGCTAAATGGGTTTGTGAGAATGAGCCAGTTTAAATTGCTGGGCGAAGTGTGTCACTCAGAGACCTAATTAAAAGCCCACAATACATGTTCTAATTTTACAAACTAACCAATACCTTTAAATGAAAGGAAAAAGGGGCGTGGGGGTAAAACAGCCTGCAGTTGTGGGAGGTTTCCCGCTCCAACACTGCCCAGGACAACTGCATAGCAGCCTGTCCCAGAGCGAGCAATTACCAGGCACGGGCTAGTGAATGGCAGTGGATGAAAGGGCCTCCACTGCCTTCTGGGAACTTCCCCGGGGCCTGCCTGAGGTCCACTGCTCCAAGGGAAGGTGACAGAGTTGCAGACTTTTACGAAATCGATGAATTAAGCCAAAATGGGGAACTGAGAACTTGGCTCACTCCTTCCTAAGTGCCAGACTCTCTAGCAAATGGGCAAGTGGCACTAAGCTCTTTCTTAGAAGTGAAAACAAAAACAAATCTAGGTATTTGTGTCTCCTTTCTAACAAGCTATTAAAATAGAATGAAAAAGAGCAAGCTGCATGGGCTTAGCTAAACTGCATGTGAGTTACTTAAAGAAAGGGAACTTTAATTTTACTGTTAAATATTTAACACACATTAAAAGGCTGGAGGGAAAGATACATGGTGTTTTGGCTACAAAGTAAAGCTTAGCAGTCATTCTGTATGGCATCAGCAATACATGTACTGCCTGTGTAAGCATTCTTTAACTCGGATTGAAATAAAATTCCAGTGTCTCAAAATAAGTTGTTGGAATTAGCAAACTTTACAAATCGAAAAGAGACTAGCAAAAGAAGAAAACAGTCAAAAATAAAAGGGAAAGAAAAGAAAACAAAATCAAAAGTGGAAAGGCAGTGAGGAAAGATTCTGGGTTTCACAGCAGGTGGTGACTTAAAACAAAATGGAAAGCCTGTTCATTAGTATCTCAAAAGTCAATTTGATTTGCATACATTTAAAAGAAAACCAAGAGGCACTAAGGTTATAATCAGAGAAGGATAGGGATCAGCATGACCCCAAACCACTCTCATATTTTAATTACATAGGAATGAATATAAGGAGTTGGAAGGACAGGCCTAATTTGTTGAAAATTATGTACAGCACTGAGGGGTCTACCCAGGTGGTGGTACAGATTGGCTTCAGAGAGAAGCTGGGTAGAAAATGGAAAGGGGTGTAAGGTTTTCTATAAATATGTAAATCCAAGTATGTAAATTTGAAAATGTCTTATTTCTCCCTAATCCTGGGTACAGGCTACTCTAAATAAATCAGCCATAGCGGATTCCCAGAGTTGCACCCACACTGCCTTTCATATTCATGCAGCAACCATTTGCCTGGGGCCGTGGTCAGCAAACTGCGGCTCGAGAGCCACATGCGGCTCTTTGGTCCCTTGAGTGTGGCTCTTCCTAAGCCTTAGGAATACCCTAATTAAGTTAATAACAATGTACCTACCTATATAGTTTAAGTTTAAAAAATTTGGCTCTCAAAAAACAATTTCAATCGTTGTACTGTTGATATTTGGCTCTGTTGACTAATGAGTTTGCCGACCACTGGCCTGGGGAATAACAGAGTTCACGTGTTGGCAGGTGTTGTGAGTTGAAAATGGATTATACTCCCACCAGCAGTGTACCAGGGTTTCCTTTTCTCCACATCCTCCCCGGCACTTGTCATTTGTTGATGATAGCCATTCTGACAGGTGTGAGGTGAAATCTCATTGTCATTTTAATTTGCATCTCTCTGATGACTAGTGACTTGGAGCATTGTTTCCTGTGTCTTGGCCTTCTGTATATCCCCTTTGGAGAAATGTCAATTTAGGTCCTTTACCCATTTTTAAATTGGATTGTTTGTCTTCCTTTTGTTAAGTTGCACGAGTCCCTTATATATATTTTAGAAATTAATCCCTAGACTGGTGCAGCCACTGTGAAAAACAGTATGGACTTTTCCCCCCAAATTAAAAATGGAACTGCCATTTGACCCAGTGATCCCACTTCTAGGAATATATCCTAAGAATCCCGAAATGCCAATCAGCATGATTCTCATTTCTGAGCTGCAGTTCACTCCCTTCTTAAAGTCACTCCCATTTGTACCCCACTGCCAGCTGAGAGCTTCTGCCTTTCCCTGTGCTCATGATTTTGCTCATTAGATGCTATTTCACTGCCATGAGAAAGTGGCAAGTTACAGTTTGCAAACATTTACTATCATAAAACTTATTCTATAAAACAAAAAACAACAGCATAGAAAAACAGGCTTTGAAGATCACAAGGTATATGAGTGTGTGTGTGCTGTATCAAATAATTTGTGTTTAATCAAGTCGGAGGATCAAGTGAGTTGATGCCAAGGGAGGAGACAGCTTCGGTTAATGAAATAAGGTTATCTAAGAAAACAAAATGTCACTGTTGCTTGGCACATAAATGAATGGATTTGTTCTTGTTGATTGCTGGCTCCATCAACAGAAGTATTATTTGTTCCTATTGAAACACTTCCCAGAGCTACACTTCTGGTAATGAAGATAAAATACTTGTGGCACTGCCAAATGTTATTTTTCTATGTTTGGAACCTTTTCAAATTTCCTGACTTTGGGATTAGGGGATGCTGGACCCTCATGCCCTGTTGATGACTTGCCTCCTACAGTAGCGTCACTTGCATCTCAGAAAACACCCTGAGGTGTGGTGCAGGGCTGCCTCTGTGGCATCTTGAAACCCTGGGAGATTTTACAGCAGAGGGAGGAATCTAGGGGTAGAAGACCTAGAATTGCAGAGCCAGAAGTAAACCTGGGTGGGCCAAGGATTTTAACTCCTCACTTTTTCTTCTTTCCTTTGACAAACTGATATTCAGAATTTACTCAACTTCCCCTGTCCCTTTCTGCGCAGTCTCTTTCTGCCCGCTTCTCTAGCCAAAGAGCTCTCCTTGAGATCATGAGCAATCTCCCTATAAAAAATACAACAAATACTTTTAGCCCTTGTCTTACTTAGCAATATTTCATTTAGCTCCAAGGCTAAGATCAGACCTGTTTGGAGAAGGCACAGCAGCTTCCCTGTGGAGCAGCAGTTTTCTGAGATATTGGACCCCAGAAACCTGCCAGGAGTCCATCTTCTGGGGTCCCAGGAGAATAGTCCTCAGGGAGTGCTCTCATCAGAAATCATTGAAAAGCTGCCTTAGAGGCCTGCAGGAGAAGTTACTGGAGACGTGCTAGCTCCCTTGTGCGGCGAGGGTTGTGTCTTGTAGGAACCTGTAGAAAGTGAAGGCCAGAGATAGGAAGTGTCCCTGCAGCACCCTCACCTGACAAACTTGACATTGATCCATTGATCCAGCTGGCTCAAGAGAAATCATTACAGGGTCCATCTCTATTATTGCAGCGTAGACAGTAAAGAGTAGATTTGGATGGAAAAGCAATACATTGATAAGAAGCACATTGACCTACACAACTCTCCTGAGTCTGGGATGCTCTTGTGGAACCGTCACATGGGTATTGGCATTTAGATATCTCAAAAAAATCTCATCCAAAATAAATAGATAATCTTTCTCCCCAAGCCTGGTCTTCCTCCAGCTCCACTACCCTCATTCCATTGATAGGAATTTTTCAGCACCATTAAAACATTAAGGAACCACCCTTGTATTGATCAGACATCATTATATGGTGCATGACTGTATAAGAGCCTGCGTGGTCTAGCCACTGCCTATCTCTCCAGCCTCATCTCATGCTTCATACTCTCCTTCCTCTGTTTTACTCTACCATGTGAACCACACCCAGCTGTTTGATGTTTGTCACACTTCCTCCTTCATTCATATTCCTCCTACCCAACCTAGAAATTCCAGCTCATCCTTAATGTTCCAGCTCACTTTTCACTTCTTCAGCTATACTCACACCTCCCAAAGTCAATCTGTTCTAGTTCATGGCCTCCTAGCTCAAGATTTCTCTGAAGGTATCATTTTACTGTGCATGTGTATTATATGTTTGGTAGTGTGTGTGTGTGTGTGTTTGTGCGCGCGCGCACGTGCGCGCGCACGCCTGCCTTCCTCTTCTCAAATTCTACCTTTTTTGGCACCCATACATTTGGGAATAAACCCTTTAAGAAATGTTCTCAGTCTCTTGAAATTTGAATAGAGAAAATTGGGATGTAAGCATAGTGTTTGTTTCCATTTTTCAGATTAAGAAATTGAGAATTAATGTCACCCCATCCAGTAGGCCTGGTTTTAAACATAGCTTTTTATATAATGAAACCACCACATTTATTTAAAAATGTTTCCCCCTAATAGTTCCCTTGTGTATAGGTATAGTGTATATTATATTCTCACCCCCACCCCACACTCTTTGTATGTAGGTAGGTGGGAGATAGGTAGATAGTCTATGTTGGGAGAATGAATAGATAGATTGCACTGTTCCCAGTCATGTAGCCAATTAGCACTGGAGTTCTGACAGCCTGACAGCAGGAAGAAGAAAAGAAAAAAGAGTCAAAACTGTCCTTACCATGTCATTTGTCATACCTCACCCTGTCCCAGCTGTGATAAGAAGAAATGTTGCTCATATGGGCGGGGGAAGACAGAAACTATAGAGTGGAGAATCACAATTCACTGTACAAAACGAATTCCAAGTTTTATTTTTCTTAGGAAATTTTACTCACTACTGATTCAGAGTGGAAAAATATAAATATCAAAGCTTTCAGAAGAACTGTCATTTCTGAATTGCTGTGCTTAAATCTAGAATCAAAAGAGTTGTAGAACACACATCCAGAGAGAGATGAGATATTTTAGTTTCTTTGTTTTTACTTTGGAGCTTAGCTGCTATAATCTAGGATTTCAACAAAAATAGGTCAGAATTTCTGCAAGCTCACTTGAGGGAAATTAAGGGTCCAAAATGAAAAAAAATTAAGGAGTCTTAATAGCAAGATATTCTAATGATGCCTGCTTAGTTACATGCCCACATTCAACTCATAATACTGAATCTTTCTTCTAGAACTTTGTTTTGAGGGATACCACATATGATTTTTAGCTTTTAAGAATAAATAAAGCAGATAATACTGTCTATTTTTAAAACAATATAACAAAAAGCAAATATAACAGTAATACTTGGCAAAGAAACATCTCTGCTATGAATATACAATACATTTCTTTCACTCTAACAGCTGCAAATGGAAGAGACGATCAGACAGTTGACATTAGATTTGGTTACAGATGAGGCTTTGGTGATGTGTTTTCCTCTCTTCTTGCCTGGTTTGCATTCTTTGCTGCAAGGGAAAGATGAGATCTCAAAGCAAGGATCTTTCTTTTGTTGAATCTGGGCTGCAGGCTGTTCGCCAGCTAGCTCATTTGAAGGCACTCCTACTGCTTGCATTGATAGTAATCCTGACTCCCTAGCCTGGGTGAAATCAATTTCTACAAAATCCTATTATACCATATACTTCTCTTTTTAATACACATAAGTGTTGTGAGTATACATTCAATGCCAAGAGGATTTGATTATTTCTGTCTCTTCCACTAGGCTATAAGCACCATGAGTGTGAGCACCATGCTTTTTTTCTTCACTTTTTTTTGTATCCTAACAGCTCTTCCCCTTAGTTATCTATTGGTGTGCATAAAACGACCACAGACCCGTGATTTAAAACAACACACATACCTGGTAAAATGATGCAGACAGTGGAATCCAGTATGGCAATGACTCAAAATAAAATTAAACCTAGAATTACTACTTCCGGGTATATATCCAAAACAATTGAAAGCAAGAACTTGAACAGATATTGTTTACCTATGCTCATAGCAGCAGTATTCACAATAGCTAAAAAGTAGAAATCCATGTGTCCTTCAATGGGTGAATGGATAAAAAAATATGATATATACATATAAGGGTGGACAAAAGTAAGTTTATAGTTCTGAGTATGCGAAACAGTTTATTATATTTTATTTATAATGTATTATTTTCCATATAACAACTGTAAACCTATTTTGCCAACCCCTATATAAACATATATAGTTAGTGATATGTCTATATTTATATATAATGTTAGCATGGCAGTGATTGCTACATAACAATATGAATGTACTTCATACCATGGAACTCCACTCTTAAGAATAGTTAAAATGGTAAATTTTATGCTATATAGATTTCCCACAACACACACACACATATTTATCACCTCAGTTTCTGTGGGCCAGAGTCTTCTAAGTTCTCTTTTTAAGGTTTCTCACAAACTTGCAATGAAAGTGGCAGCCAGGGCTTGGGTCTCATCTGAAGAACTGACCGGGGAAGGATCCACTTCCAGGGCCTGTGGTTGTTTGCTGAATCAGTCCCTCCAGGGATTGAGGTCCTCAGTTCTAACTGGCTGTTGGCTGCAGGTTCCCTTTAGTTCCCTGCTATGTAGTCCTCTTCAAAATGGCAACTGGCTTCATCAAAGCATACCAGCCATAGGGAAATAAACAAACCATGTTAGCGAGATAAATGTCACAATG
Organism: Myotis brandtii; assembly: GCF_000412655.1. Lineage (NCBI taxonomy): Eukaryota > Metazoa > Chordata > Mammalia > Chiroptera > Vespertilionidae > Myotis > Myotis brandtii. The sequence goes on from NW_005356043.1 coordinate 621,533, forward strand.
CTGTTTAATCACAGACATGGCAATCTCAATATCATCATAATCTTTGGTTAGAACCAAGCTACATATGGAGAGAAGGTTACAAACAGCTATAAATACCAAGATGTAGAAAACATTGGGAGTCATTTTAGGACTCTGTCTACCACAGTCCTGGAACTGTGAAGGTAGGTACTAGGAAGAGGCAATAATTCAAAAGGGTGTCTGGATTCTAGGAGCCCAACCAACAGCAGGGGTGCAGAGCAAAATAGAAGGTCAACCCCAAGTCTTTATTCAGGAACTCTGAAATTAGAGGCTGCAGTTGTGTCAGAGGCAGCCTCCTGAGTGATAACAATTTTGTTATTTCAGGAAATAATCATCAGCTATGTGGGCCAAAGGATGCCTAGAGCCTAAGACTGGTACCAGGATGGCAGTGATATTTAAGGCCCAGTTCAGCTCTAAAGTTCTAACCCTTGCCTGATGAATAGGTCCTTTGCCTAAAGCCTAGGTTTTGGGTTTGTCTAATTCCTTCCTCTAACCCCCTCCCCACTCCACCCCCCTCAACCATCACCACCACAGGAATTGGGATCCAATACCTGCTCTGGTTTTGAAAAGTCTGAGTACAAAATGTTCACCAAGGCCAATCGGTTTCCCATCTTTTCTGTCCATAAGATTTGGAAAATATACTTCTGAACCAAGGTCATGGGTGCTGCTCAGGAGCTGGAATTTGAGGTACTGTTTTTTTCTGATTCTTGGATAACTGAATTCCTAAGTGATTAATGTAGCCTCTTTGGTCATGAACCTTACTTGGGGGGATGGAGGGAGATGGTGATGAGGCTGGAGTGCAAAGACAGAGAAGAATTTTGTGTCTGTTTTCATGAATATTTTTGTTGTACTTTTCATAGCGAGATGCTCACTAATGGAAAAGCAATTAAAAACAAAAAAAAAGGATGTCACCCAGTAAAAGTAGAAAAAGGCACCGAGGGGAAAACATGAGCAAAAAAGTACCTTTCCCTAACCTAAAACAGTCACCTCCAATGTTCTGCAAAGCTGTCATTTGTTCTAAATGACAAGAACTTCTGGTTCCAGAAATCTGTTTGCTTTTACTCAACACTTTGTGAAACCAATAACTACATTATTCCTCTATGGGAGTCAAATCCCCTCACTATGCAATCATGAAATACATAAATATTTATTTGCATAACATTGTTCAAAAATTGCATGTGCCTGTTTGCAAATTGCACATGTATTTAAAAATAAATGAGGATTTGCACAGCTCTAGTTTTTGGCAGTGATTTTCCATCTGAATACAAAATAAATTTATAGGGTGGCCACGGTTAACTTTGTCTAGCTCCATTATGTGCCATCATTATTGTTAGGTAAAATAAAACTCAGGTATATCAACCTAGAGGATTGACATCCATGACTGAGTGGCGCTTTATTCACTTACCCTACAAATAGGGAGTTGGATATATAATCCTGCCAGTGAAGTTCTGACCATGAAGAGCTGGTACCTTAGTCATCCCATGACAACTATGAATCCAAACAAGGGGTCCAGCCAAGCCTCACCTGTTGTCAACCAATAAATTTGTTTCTAGCCAATTTTGTGTGTGTGTTCCAAATCCACTGAGCTCAAGGAATCCTTCATGGGGAAAAAAGTGCCAAAGACTAATTAATTATGATAATTTTGTAATAAAGAATTCTATATTCTGGACAGTATCAGAGGCTTCCCTCATCAAAATGAGGATAACAATGTAAAAGCCTCACTTTTATTGAAATGAACTTTTTCCTCCTACTGATTCCAAAGCTGCAAATATAAAACCAAGAACTGTTTTTGCATATTTCCATCTAGAAATTCACACCATCCCCCACTGCCATGAACGCATTGCTCTTTCTAGAAACATCATTATTTTCAGTGTTACAAATGTACTCTTTAAACTCAAATTATTACCTTGAGTTTTAAAGCTCCCTGTTATAAAGGATATTATTTCCCTCTCTTATTTCTTCCTGGAATACCCTGAACTTGCTTATCAATCTTGGAATGCCATTGAGGGACCAAATCATTAAAAATATATTTGGCTTTCAAGCTTTCCAGAGAAATTTCTCAGCACACCAAGACTCTCTGAAAGTCTTGCTCTACCAACCAGACAACTCCAGAAGCCTTCTTTGCTTTTGTTGCTCCAATTTACCTGACAGTTATTGGGGAAATTATTTGTGGGAACAAATGCTTGAATATAACAGAATTTTGTACCTGCCGGTATATGGTTTGGATTTCAAAATCTACCTTTTTCTCACTCTTTAAACATTTCCCCAAAGACCTCCTAGACTCTAGAAGACATGGGTTCTGTATAATCCTTAAGATGGGCAAAACATATCTGCCCAACCAGTGTGGTTAAGTAGTTGAGTGTCCACCCATGAACCAAAAGGTCACTGGTCCCATTCCTGGTCAGAGCACATGCCCAGGTTGTGGGCTAAATCTGTGGTGGGGGGTGTGCAGGAGACCGCTGATGGATATTTATCTCTCATTGATGTTTATATCTTTCTATCCTTCTCCCTTCCTCTCTCTCTATAATAAATTTTTAAAAAACATATTATAAAAAAAGATGGAAAAAAACACATCTGATTCTATTCACTTCCTGTGGAGATAAAATAAAACTACTGTATATATATATATGATGGCCAGCTGATTATTTTTGATGGCCCAGGACAAAAAATTTAATGAAAAACCCAAGTGAAAGGTATAAAATGGCTTATTTGTTTATTCACAAACAGTCAAATAGGATGGCATATTGCATTTTAGTTCCATGACACTGTTTTATTACAAATAATGAATGCTTTTAGAAAAGAAAAATGTGGTATAAATTTAAATAAACTCCAATATTCTGTTTTATTTTTTCCATCTGATATTTTATGTATTGACTTGCTGTGCTGCAGTGCACCATACTTCTCTATAAAAAATTTGATTTTCAAAACCATAAGTAGGATTGATTTAGAATAGATATGTGTGCAAATTTAATATGATATTTATGCTCAAAAACTACCTAGAAAGGTAAGAACTCAGGACCATACACACACATTCATTAGGCTTTAATATCTTTATGGAAAACTTTAAGTTTCATACATTTATATATAACTTCATATATAAGTAATTAGGGTATGTGTGAATATATACATATAATTGTATATGTAATTAAAACACATATAAATATCCTTGAACTTAAACTTAGACATTCGATCCCTATTTTATACAAAAATATTGTCAAATTTGTGGAAAAGCTTACTTTGAAAAATGATTTATTGTTGACATCAAAGCTCTACTTATCATTAAACTATTTATCTCCCCTCAACATGTCTCCTTCTGTTCTCTGCTTATAATGCTGGAGCTGAGACTACAAACTACACTGCTCCTTCATTAGATGGCTTCCTGGTAGGTCCCATAAGAAAAGACACAAAGGAAGACAGGAGGAGGGGAGAAGGAATTGCTCCTTCCTATTATTATTGCTGTTTGTAGCAGCAGTGTCTTTCTCCCTGGCATCAGCAGTGTTCCAGGCTCCAGTTTCTTTTGTTCTCCCCCAAAATATCCTTCCTGTACCTCTTTAAAGGCAGCAGAAACATCTGAGTATGGTTTCTGGAAATGGTCTGGTGGTTACTTGGTAATTAACATAATGCTGAGAACTTTACTAACAGAAAATGGAAAATTGGCAATCCATGGCATACAGTTTCATCTTAATTAAGTAAAATACCACCTGTGGCTGATTGTGACAAAGATCTCACTAGAGTGAATGGTTTGGGCACTAAGTGGAAACTTCATTTGATTGTATAGAAACAATGAAGACAATTAGGGCAGTGAGTAAGATAGCCAATGCTTGCTGCACTGGAGCACTTTCTGAAGTAAGCTTGAGTTTTTAATCTCTGAGGTCAATTCAATGTCAAAGTAATAGAAAGGGTCAATAGAGGCCTAAAACTACTATCTAATTTCTTGTATCCATAAAGAAACATCTCTGAAAAATAAATTCATTTTTTGTACGGGTTGCAAAATTACAAGATAACGTAATTTACAGATGGAAACACTCTTATGTGAATACAAGGGCATTGCAAGAACTAGGATCCTGAATCTTGGAATAGAGACATCTAGATAAATGTAGATCCTTAAAATCCTTAAATTTTCAATGTCATTCTTACCACCAATGGGAACAGCCTACCTCTCATTTCTGAGAAAACTAAACACATGTTGATAACATTTTAAGAACTTAATCAATTTACTATGCTAAATTCACTTTGCTAAATACTATGGTGGTTTATATTTTTCTGAGTGGACTGTGACTGATATTCTAATACCTTTTTATTCTCCTTAAAATATAATGAACTAAGGTGAGAAATACTTTTATAATCAGCATTATTCAGTATGGCTGATTTGATTTTTATCTGTACATTTTTAAAAAGTAGTAAATAAAATATTTAATGGTCCATATTTGTTAATGCAGAGATCTTTTGATATAACTACATTTCACAATATATTGTCTATATATATTTCACAATATATAAGTTTTCTATATATATAAAGTACCTGTAGTTTTCACATCATTTTTTTTCTATTTCCTTTCAATTTGCAGTGATATCTACTGTTGGCAAGACCAACAACTTTAAACCAAACAGCAGTTTCCATTTACTCCAAACCTGTACCTTTTTTTCCCCTTGGGGGTGGGGGTAGTGTTGCGGGGGGGGGGGGGGGCCTGGCATGTTGGGCGCATGCTTTAACGTTCCCTAACCAGTGAAGCTTAGTTGGCCTCCTCTTGATTATTTGATGCCTGTGCATTGAGACCACTGAAGTCGGAGGCAGTTGTTGCAATCCCCGTCATTCTTCCTAATCTTTGGGCCTAGAAACTGCGTTGGGAAAGAAGCTGATGGGAGGGTAGGAAGAGGGGAGGTGGGAGGGTGGGAAGAAGGGGAGTGAGAGGGTGGGAAGAGGGGGAAGGGCGTATGTGCATGAGGATGTCCAAACCTGTACCTTTCAATGGTCATCTACCAGGTTTCACTTCTCATTTATCAAATTAATTGCCAAAATTCAATTCATTCGCCAAAGATCTATGTGTCAGCATTATAAATCCTGACACTGAGGCAAAAGATACACATGTGCCCCTTTTTATTCTTTCTACTCCATCTTAACAATCCCCTATTGGTCCTCCTGCCTCATTTCTTTTCTTTTACGTACAACTTATATTTATTGGCAGTATTCTAAATGAATATCTCTAAAAAGTCTATAAAAATTGGTAACAAAAAGATGTAAATACGTACCATGACTGTGGTAAAGGAAGAACTACCATACACTGTCTTTGAAGCCATTTGACTTACTGTTATTAATATTCCTGTAGTTGATGGACTCAAAATAGCAAAATAAGCAGAATTGTGTAATACAATGGTTCCAATCTTCTTTCCAGAAGTATTATATAAGAGATAATGGTATGATATTTAACTAGATTAAGTATATCTCCTTTGCCATCATGAAAGATATAGGGTGTCCCAAAAATGTATATACAGACTTTGAATAATTATAAAGTCAGTGTTTATTAAAATGCATTTCCTTTTCAAAATTGAGCTATCAGCTGTTACAGTGTGCATACATTTTTGGAAAACCATGTATGTCTATATATTTCTATTTATCTACCTATGTGTATGTGTTATTTATAATTGGCTTTTGCCTCACAAATATACAACTCTGTAACAGAAGATATGCCTCACTGGTCTTTTCCAATGCCATTTCCAAGCTTCTCTGTTTGGTAAAACAACTAAAAGCAATAGTAGGTATGTGTTGATTTGCTAATAATGAAGAAAAAGTACCAGGCTGCCCTTCACATATCCAGAGTCCATTTTCATTTAGAAAAGTATGATGTCCTTAATATTACAAAAAATACTTCTATTTTCCTATCTTGGAGAAGTAAATAAACAAAATTGTTGAACAGATCTGAGCTACCTGAGAGATTGAAATATCCAACACCCAGTAGAACTTGTTTTATTTTGGAGACTTAATGGTTTCAAACATTTAAGGGAATATTTGTTAAAACATTAGCTGACCACTAAAGCTAACCTAATAGAGACTTCATTGGCCACAGGCAACAAATAATAAGTACTTTTCATATTTAGAACAGACAAGTCACTAAATAAACAACAACTATAATGATAAATAGCAATTGCAAACTCTGGAGAGGGGAGAGAACCTGAAGGCGCCATATCATATTATAGAAAATATTCAGTTTTCAACAATTGTGAGACATGCAAAGAAACTATAAAGTATGGGTTATAAAATTACAAGATAATGTAATTTACAGATAGAAACACTCTTATGTGTTAAAATGTGTTATGGAATAGAGACATCTAGATAAATTTAGAAGTTGAAAATCTTAAAATCCTTAAATTTTCAATGTCATTCTTACCACCAATGGGAACAGCCTACCTCTCATTTCTGAGAAAACTAAACACATGTTGATAACACTTTAATAACTTAATCAATTTACTATGCTAAATTCACTTTGCCAAATACTATGGTAACAAATATTTACAGGAAAACAAATACAGCCAATATAAACTATCTCTGAAGAAAAACAGACATTGGACTTTTTAGACAAATCAGCTATTTTAAATAAGTTCAGAGGACTAAAGAAAATCACAGCGAAAGAACTAAAAAAAGTATGAGACTATGTCTTGGCAAATACTTTCACTAAATAGACACAACTTTTAAAAATGAACCAAATAGAAATTCTGGAGATGAAAAGTCAATAATGAAATGAAAAAAAAAATTCAATAGAGGGGCTCGAAGGAAGATTTGAACAGGCAGGGAAACAAAAATCAGTGAACTTGAATAGAATTCTGTTGAGATCATCTGGTCCAATGAACAAACAGATAAAAAAGAATGAAGGGAAATGTAAAGAACCACAGAGACCTGCAGGACATCATCAAGAATATCAGCACCTAGACAATGCAATCTCCAGGGAGGAGATGAGAAAGAAAGGACCAAAGAGAGTATTTGAAGATCTAATGGCAAAAGCTTCCAAGATTGATGAAAAATATTAATATATACAACCAAGCAGTTCAACAAACTCCAAGTGGGATGAAGTCAAATAGATTCTCACCTAGATTTGTCTTACACTGTCATCAGCAGATATCGGAATTCATGCAGGCCCAAAGGCAATAACATAACATCATCAAAGTGATGAAAGGAAAAGGTTCTCAACAGAGAATTCTATACGGAGAAAACATTATCAAAATGGAAGTGAAATTAGACATTCCCATATACGCAAAACTGAAAGAATTTACTGCTAATAAATATGCCCTTCAAGTAATACTAAAGGGAGTTCTTAAGGCAGAGATTAAAGCAAACTAAAGGGTAACGTGTTTACACAAGTAAATTAAAGAGCACAGATAAAGATAATTACAAAAGTAGCCTAAATGCCTCCTTCATAGTGAACTCACTCCCTTTTGGAGCAACCTTCTTTATATGGAACACCTTAATTCGACCCAACCACGCTACCTCTTGTGTTTTTCACTCAGCGGTGTTCCTTAGGGCAAAAGCAGCAAATTTAACTTCTATTCACATTTGAAAGCCTTGTAGTTATTTGAAAACACTTAACAGTTTCACTTGAGTCTTTTCTTCATAGGATTATTTACCACACACTGAAGTGCCAACCTCTTGCTTACCTAATGCTTGTCAACTATTTTCTCAGTGTTAGAGTGCCTGTTGTTCACATTCTGGTACCTGACCCACCTTTTGAATTTTTGCATTACTTTATTGTACTCACTCCTTTCCTTGAGTGTTGAGGGCTGAAGATACTCTTGTCTAAAGCTTCCATAAAACTTTCTTCAAGTCAATTTTATCTATGCCTTTTCTATCTCCTCAGTCATAATGTAAGGAAATCAAGTTTAAGATCATTATTTTTATTATGAGAATCTAAATGTTAGATTTGAAGAACAGTTAAAAGCAACTAGAGCAACTGGCAGACCCATTTTGTACATAAGGCAACTGAGATCCTGGAAAATTAGATGACATTTTCTAAGTTCATACAAATAATATTTCCTTGTCACCTAATACGAGGGCTCTTTCTCAGAATATGACTATGGCATTTTGGAGTACAGACATCTCAAGCCAGGAGCTTGTCTTTCTATTGACCATCATCTTCTTTTCTTGTCTAACACAATATTTTAAAATCAGAAGATGACAAATAAACTATGTAGAAACAATTGAGATATCCTGTAAATCTTAGGCCTGTGTCCCATGTATGATAAATCATTATGGTTTTTGTCAACAATAAGTGGTACCCAACATGTTTTATGTCCAGAAAACTCTCTCCATGCATCCTGTTTGACTCCTGTAGTCATTATGTTTGCAAGCCAAACTTGGACAGTATTATATACTTTTACTAACATTTTAGTATCTAACTAAGGCAATACAGAACTTGAATAAACATACATAAAAGAATATATACATAACTATATAGATGAATGCATGTGTATGGATTAAGTTCTCTAAGGTTTTCCCATGAGTCAAGTAGTAGCAGAGAAGCACAGTGGCTTAGAGGTCTCTGGAGTTAAAAATTCTGATTCAAATCCACATTTTACCACTTGGTAGCCATGTAACATTGGGAACGTCATTTAAATTTACTGAGATGGAATTTCTTTATTTGCAAAGCAAATATGACAGCATTTTTGGAAGACTAAAGAAAAAATGGGCAATTTAGCAAAGTGCTTAATAAATGTTCATTACTGAGATTTATTGCAGGCTGGGAACCAAAACCAAGGTCTCCTCACTTCTAATGCAGAAATTTTTCTCTGTGCCTTCCTTTCACACCTATCATTTTGTAGGCTCATCCCTAGTTCCCGTTCTCTGCTGCTTTGTAAAATAGCAACTCCATGCATGCAGTGAGGAGGTTCTGAAATGTCTTATATCTAAGCACTCAATAAGCAACTGGACATTTTCAACATTCTGTGCTCACCAAATCCACCCTCAAAGATTTTTAAATGGGGAATCTCATGACTGCTCTGTGTGGGCAGGACTCACTGAGTCATTTATTTAGTTTAATCCTGAATAGGACTAAATGGTTTAAGTCCAAATAACCATGTTTGTTAAAGAATAAAAAAAGAGGATAATAAAATTTCATGCTTTGATGATGTATCAATGGCTGTGGAAGTACAACTGATCTCCTTTTCAAATGTTGCTAAGAGACTTGTACAATTCACTTGCCACCTAATGGGCACTGTTACCTCTGTTAAATCAATATTGTGCAAAAATTTACCTGTGCCCCAAGTCTGGAGTACTCAACCCGTGTCTGGGGGCAGCCAGACTTTGCAGCCAGACATTAAATTCTCAATTATCTTTTTTCTCTCTCTAGTTTGGGAACTGGAAACCTTGGTCATTTTAGTGAAATCTAAAATATAGAGTCACATTTTTCTCTTAGGATTTTGAGTTACATTTAATAATTATCTTGATAAATCCTAGATAGCATGGAAAATCCACACAAGATTAACACATGCTTTTTCCCATATAAAATTAGAGAAATAAAGTTTTTGCCCCTTCTCTTTCCATTTCCTAATTAGGTCAGTACCACCCATTCACATGATTCTGGAACTGAAGTCAGTAGTGAGATGGTATTTGAGGCACTGGTGCATGGACACACACACACATTTATCTGCTGAGGAAATTCCTTGGATCCTTATTGACAAGTGGAAGCATGTGTTATATGAGAGAGACTTCTGGTACCTACACACGGCCCACTTCTTATAGCAAGGCCTCATTTCTTTTGTCAGTGAAGAGGTACTATTAACCTTTATCCCAAGTGTTGGTCTAATGGCCAGAGGAGGCTGCAAGTTGGGATGGAGGGCATATGTCCAGTATACAAGAAGGTTGAACCGAACAGGCTCAGGAGAAAAGCAGGAGACAAGGAGGTCAGAGAGCCAATAAAGAGAAGGTCATGGTGATAATGGAGACATAGTAGCCTTAAAATGTCTGAAGGAGTCAGAGTTTCTAAACCCCCTCCTTCCATCAAAGTCTGCCACCTCCAGACATGGAGAACTCTTCATGAAGCTCCTCAATCCACAGTTGGGATTGGGTTTTCTCTCTTACTCCCTTTTGCTTTTTTACCTTTTCAGGTGACAGTTTCTAATTCATTGAAGGCCCTCCCAACATTTCTAGGGATATGGACTGTGAAGAAATCTGTAGCTTTTGCTTAATTCTATAAGTGGTATTAGAACTCCCAGATGAATTCTTCAAGTGAAGAACTTCCTCAAATTATTTCACTTTCTTAGCATATAATTTCACTCTCCAATTAGCGTTTACCCTAATTTTACTTAAATATCTCATAAAGGTTTCAGTAAATGTTACCTCAGCTTTTCCCAACTATTATTAGAAAGAATTTCTCCTTTTTTTATTATGAAGCAGTGCCCCGACTAACCAGATCCTTCATAATGGATTTATTAAACATTATATTTTCTAAAGAACATACACATGGTATTTTTAGGGTTCACTCTGAGCTGTTATTGTTGTATGCCATTAACTAATTGCCAGGATTCATTGCCAGCCTCTTCAAACCCATACTTGGTAATATTCTCTCCATCCTCCAACCTGTTCTCAGAGCTTCCATTTACTTGAAACTATCCCTTTATTTCTGTATAACTTCTCCTGGAGGGTAAATTTATTGATATTTATTCTTTCACTATTGAGTCCTCACTTTTTACTTATAACTGTACTGAGTGCTATGAAGGATATATTGATGAACCACATAAAAATGCTGCCTCAACAGATACGCAGGCTAGTAGGATGCAAGGGAGACCAATATTTTTGGATCATTGACTATTGAGAAGGCAAGATTAATGATAGACATTATTTCAAATCCACCACGAAGTAACTGTGATAATGAGAGTTAGGTTTTGAGAAGTTACACAGTTTTTCAAGATCACAGGTTTATAACTCACAGACCTCTGATTTTTATTCAGGTCTGCATGATTCCAAATTCCATGTTCTTTCAACCATATCATATATTTACAAATTAATATAATGCAAGGCAGAAAAGCAATCCATTATATGAGATTAAAAAGGTCAGAAGAGAAATTAGTCTAACATTTCCCTTGTTCAGATTTGTGTATGCAATGCCTGGCATAAAGCTGGAAATTGATAGACTGTTGAGTGAATGTTCCTGTTTATTGTAACAGAAGGAGAGAGAGGGTTTACAAAAGCCTTGGGAAAGAAATGGAATTGGAGTTTGCTTTTAAAGAATGGATTGACACATTTCAGAAACTGAGAAAATAGATTTCATGGAATATGGACCATGATGAATAAAGACACTGAGATGTGCAATTTTAGATTGAGTTTGAATACCCAGTGAATAATCAAGTCTGAATAAAAGGTGTACAAAGGGGTAATGTAAATAAAACCCTTGCCTTACAGAGACACAAAAATCTGATGATAGAGTATTATACATTCACCTGTATGTGCATACATAGGCAAATAATTATTATGTTGCCAGAAGACTTTATTCCAAATAAAATTATTCTGTGAAATCCTTCCACAGCAACCTTGGGAGTTTCTTGGTGGAAGGAGAGGTGTCATCTGAATTGGTCTGGAAAGTGTACTATTCCTCTGAAGCCTTGTAATTTTTCTTCAAAAACACAAGGGGATTTTGTGTTTTGTCATATATTAATATCTGAACATCTAATTCATATATTCATGTATGTTTTAATGTAATAACACATTCCCAGAATAGTGATAAATCGCATCATCTAACAAGATAGATCTTATTTATCCTGTGGCTTAACATATTTTGGGGCAAACTAGTATAGAGCAGAGCTGCATCATTTTAACAGTAATTGTATTAGGTATTTAATTGTTGCTATACCACACCCTTAGGGGGGAATAACATAGGCAATTAAACAACATAAACATTCATTTTGCAATTTTAGAGAAATTTAAATTCATACAAAAATACTAGAGGCCCGATGCATGAAATTCATGCAAAGGGCTTGGCCCTCACAGCCCTGTCTTCATCCGGACAGTTGTTCTGCTGTTCGGTCTAATTAGCATATTAGCTCTTTATCATATAGGATAGGGAGTTACTTGAAATCATTTTGTGAATTCACAAAATCAGGACCAGAATGTCAAGGTTTAAAAAAACCTTTTTAGTGGTATTCCCTCCTCCAAGAGATTTTGCTCTAAGGGCCAACTTCAGGGAAACATTATCCAAAATATCATCTGTCAGTCATTGACGAGAAAGTATCATTATCTTTCAGGATGCCACCTTTCATAGATGTTTACTCTCTGCTGCATACCTAAGTTCCTCTAACTAGTAGTTTACTCTATGGATTAGCTTCCTATATTACTGCTGTAACAAATTACCACAGAGTTAGTGCTTTGAAACACCACAAATGTATGATCTTACATGTCTAGAGGTAAGGAAGTCCTCCGGTCCTTATAGTTTAAAATCAAGGTGTCAGAGAGCTGTGTCCTGTCTAGAGGCTCTAAGGAACTTTTTTCTCTTCAGCTTTTAGAGGCTGCCCACAGTCCTTGGCTTTTTGCCCCATCACTCAGGTCTCAGTTTTCATTGTCACCTCTCCTTCTCTGACTCCAACCCTCTACACTCCCTCTTATAAGAGCCCTTGTGATTACATTGGATCCACCTTCTGTAATTCAAAATAATCTCCCATATCAAAACCCTTACTTTAATCACATCTGCAAAGTCTTTTTGTCATTAAGTTCACATATTGACAAATTCTGGATTAATACATTTGTATTTTTGGGGGGTGGGCAATTATTCTGTCTACCACACCCTCCATTTTTGAGCAGAAATAAAATTCCCAGAGAGCCTCTGTGGAAAGGACTTATCACCTCCAATACTGCCTTTTCTTATTTTTTGACGATTAGGTGGGCTCTATTCCTAAATGTTTCCTAGATCCACCCTATGGAGGCCATTAATGGAAGCTTCTCACCTAAGGACAAATTTAGAGATTCAGTCGTGAAACCCAAATGCTTACTATGGAAAAGAATGAAGTCTAAATCATGTTAACACAGCATCTAAAAATCATAAGATACTTGGCTCTTATATGACATGACATTTTCACATGTGTGTACAAACATATATTTCACTATAGACACACATTGATATATAATATATGTATGGTGTGCATATATATGTATGTATGTATACACACATACATATGAAAATATATAAAATGTTTTCATGAATAACTGAATGAGGAAATAAATTAGTATATTATCTTTGTCTCCTTTCATTTTCTTCTCCTTTCCAAGCACATTTATCAATCACCCACCTTCTGACAAACATTGCTGAGAATACAACAAAGAGACTCTGCCCTACCCTCAAGGAACATGCAATCTTATAGGGAAAAGAAGGAAACAAAACAGATTGTGTCTGTGGCAAAAAGATGAAGGTAAAGTATGCTTTGCGTGAGTTTAGAACAGGGAGCAATCATCTTATAAAATGATTAGAAGTGTTCTAATATATGTTTATATTGCACATAAATATAAATATATTTACATACATATTTATACATGTATATCTACTTCACATGGACAAGGTCAGTATGGCACCTATCACCAGTCTTTTTTGTTATTGTTGAGGCAGAGAAGCTAAATAAATCACCCCAGATCATAAAACTCAAAGATAATGAAGCAGGATTAAAAACATATCCCCTGATCATGAATTTATTATTGCATCTTCTCTTTCCAAAACAAGAAAATGTAAAAAGAAGAAAAAATAGTATAAGCAGAAAAAATTCTCATGTTTGAATATCTTAGACTACAGCAATGAACACATTACCCTGAGCCCACATTCAATTACAAATTCAATGCTGACCAAGTTCAATATTTGAATTATGAATCAGACAATTCTATTAATGTAGAGACATTTTATACCTTAAAGTTAAATATTAATTTCCCTTAGGAAATACTCTTCCCTTGTTTTCTATGCATCAGTCCACATTGCAGGCAGAGAGGCAATTAGATATTCCACAAACATATCAAAATTTTCTACATTGAGAGTGATGTAACTCCTACCCTGGTGCCACCTTCTGAGTCCAGCTCTGGACATTCCCTGGCCCAGGAAAGACTGAGACCCACTACTCATGGTTGTTGTTGTTTTTTAATTTTTATTATTGTTATTTTCTGTTTGATATTTGACCCTTTAAATCTACACTAATAAAAGAGAAACATGCAAATTGGTGTCACTCCGCTACACCCACCAGCCAATCAGAGCGACTATGCAAATTAACCCAACAAAGATGGTGGAAAATTTGCAGAAGACTGAAGGCTCTGGCCTGAGTGAAGACTGAAGACTAAAGACTGAAGACTGAAGAGGCTTGGCTTCTCTGCTGCGACCAGAACAGGTGCCTGGGTCCCGGGTGCTGGAGGAAAACAGGTGCCAGCAGCCAGGGGACGGAAGGCCTATTGCGCGAATCTTTGTGCAACAGGCTTCTAGTAAATAATAAATAACTTACAAAAGACAAGTGAGGCACATACCACATAGTAAACACAAATGTGTTGTGTATAGTAAAGTGGAACATGTTGCTATGTGAAAATAAGGCAAGATAAATAGAGCCCTACCTCATACATCCACAATCTGTGTACCTTGGCCTATCTCCCCGCCCCCCCAATTTATACTGACATTTTTTATCATTGGAAATAATAATGACCTTGCCTACTAGTTGTCACTGTTCTGCTATCAAGGGCTAATCTTCTAATCTAAATAGAATGGTGAAAAAAACTGTGCTACAATTGTCCACATTTGATTTTTACAATTTTGGAGTTTTTAATATTTTCTAGAGACCCTGGAAGTGAACACTTAGGAAAAATCATAGCTATGCTATAAGATTACTGTGAAGATTAAATAAAACAGAGTACGCGGAGTACCCAGTCATAGTAGAATAAGGGCAACTGTGAGACTGGTGTGAAAGAGCAAGTTAAGTAGCTAAAAAATGAGCCTACTCCATGACCCCACCTTCCTTTCTCAATTACTTTTCGTTCCCTACACACTGGAGACTGTAGAGGAGAGAAGACTTTTATAGTCAGAATTCCTGGGCTTTCATCCCAGCTCCATCATTCACTAGCTGTGCATAATCATCAACACATTATTTAACTTTTCTAAACCTCAATTTTCTCACAGGTTAACAGGGCCATGATAATTTCCCTTAGTCCATGGGGCTGCTGTGAAGATTAGAGACAGAGAGAGACGGAAAGAGTATGTACAAAGTGTTCAGAATAGTGAATGGCACATGAAAAGTGCTTAGTAAATTTGGGGTAATAATACAAAGACCAGTGATCTGCAGGGGTGCTTGGATACACCTCTCCAGAATGCGAAGAGTCAACCATCGCTGTGGTAAATGCCAGCATGGTGGCAATCGGCTCCAGATTTCATGACATCTCATCTCTGTAGTTGGTTAGTTGGTTTTAAACTATTGCCTCTCCTAAAGTGTCTTCCAAAGTATGCAGAAATTAAACAGAAATGGCACAAATGCTGTTACACTTTTTTCTAACTCATATAACCAAGATCAATAAATCTCAAAATTATTTCTGAGTTGTGGAAAGTCCTTAGGATCCTTCTTAACATAAATCTGTATTTGTTTACTGCTGCTGCTGTAGCATATTACCACAAATTTCATGGCTTCCAATAACAGAAATTTATTATTTCATAGTTCTGGTGGTAAGAAGTTCAAATTATAAGGTGTCAGCAGAGTTGATACCTCTGGAGGCTCCATAGGAGAATCTATTCCTTGCCTCTTCCAGCTTCGAGTGGCTGCTGGCTTCCCTGGCCTGTGGCCACATTACTCCATCTTGCTTCTATTGTCTTATATCCTCTCCCTCTGAAGTCAAAGCTGCCTCTATCCCTCTTACAAGAAAAGTTGTGATTATACAGGAGTGGGCAAAATTAAATTTACAGTTGTGAGTATGTGAAACCCAGGATTTATTCTTGTTTTATTATTATTTATTTGTTATTGTATTATTTATTATTATTATTAACCTATGTTGCCCACTCCTGTATGTAGGTCCACCTAGATAATACAGGATAATCTCTCCATCTCAAAACCCTTAATTTAATTCCATCCACATATAAGGTAACATTTGTCATATAAGGTAACATTCACGGGTTCCAGAAAGTAGAAAAATAGCTTAAGCTAAAAAGAAGTAATAACATTAAAAAGCAGAAAACACAGCCCAGCTGGCATGGTTCAGTGGTTGAAGGTTAGCCTATGAACCAGGAGGTCATGGTTAGAGGTCATGATTCCCAGTCGGAGCACATTACTGGGTTGCAGGCTCAATCCCCAGTAGGAGGTGTGCAGGAGGCAGCCAATGGATGATATCCTTTCATCATCATCATCATCATCATTCATTCATTCATTCTCTCTCTCTCTCTCTCTCTCTCTCTTCTCTCTCTCCTCTCTCTCTCCCTTCCTCTCTGAAATCAATAAAAAGTAGAAAACACAGAATAGGTATGCAATGCATAATGTAGTATCTGTGTGTATGCATGTGCGCACACATATGTGTGTACACACCCTTAGATGACATTTTTCTTCAGGAGAGAGCTACATTTATCCTTTCTTTGCTATCGCTGCTATAAGGTCTGTAAAGCCCAAGCTGGCATACAGCAAGCACTGCATATGTTTATCTGACAGTCTAATGGATTTAGATACTCCAGGTCTGCTCTCACTGTCATTTTCCTTTTGTGCCACGAGAGTTAGAACCACCACCATTAAAAATGCATCCTTTCAGCACTTCTTTCCTCACAATGAATAGAAACGTAAAGGTTTCTGTTTTGATTTTCAAATGTGTAAACTGAAGGTCATAGAGAAATGTTTGCAAGCCCATTAAATAAATATATGTAAGCAATAGACTGTATGGAAATAATTTCCAGCTGTTTTGCCTATGGTCCTACTCGCGGAAAATGTGTGAGTTAGTATGAAGGAAAGTGTTAGGTAGAATAAATTCAGTAGGTACGCAACTGTATGAAGGTTGATTCCCTGTCTCTAAGTGCTGCTCATTGAAAAATGACCAGCTTTGCCGTTTGATAAAGAAATGCAAATAAGTATCATGTTTGGTTCATTATTAATTATATTTTTCTCAAATGATAAATGATTTTATATACTTTTATTATTTGTTTTTAAATTATGGACATCAACTTATTTGTTTGTACTGTTTGTGCTTTCTACATATGGATTACTGGGGCTAAGTATTTTAGTGGTTTTAAGAGGCCATGGACTCTTCAGGGTGCTGGATTATTCATTGGAATTGAATACTACAAAAGAGAAGGAGTTAGTAGCTTTTTAATGAGAAAAGTTTAAAGCATTTGAACATCTAGGGGAAACATTTTGAACACTTACATCCTAGTTATTATGACCATTATAATGCCCCTATAGAAGCAAGTAAGAATTGAATCCATCCCCATGGACCTCATACTATGTACTACCAATGGTCAAAGTATTTTTAACAGCATTTGGCACAAAGTTTGCAATTCCTTTGACTACAGTCAGTAGAGAATTGTCTGAAACAATCAAGACTCTATGGCAGTATGCCCCTTATATAGATGCATAGCTGCCCACTGGATCATGGATGATGTATTTATGTATTATGTACTTTTTAAACTTGAAATCCAGTCTAAAATAGCAATACAAGTTCCTCA
This sequence comes from Myotis brandtii, assembly GCF_000412655.1. Classification (NCBI taxonomy): domain Eukaryota; kingdom Metazoa; phylum Chordata; class Mammalia; order Chiroptera; family Vespertilionidae; genus Myotis; species Myotis brandtii. Next base: position 639,175 of record NW_005356043.1, read on the forward strand.
ACAGTTGATGTTTTTTCATAGAGATGATGAGGAAGAGAGTAAGCTCAGCCTATTAAAAATGTTTTCCCCCCTCACCACAATGTCTCTGCCATTATCCCACCTTATCTAGCTTGTTAGTTCCTTGATGAACTTAATTGTCAGGATGCCATATCCTGCTGTTCTGTTTACCATGAAGACTCCCTAGTAGTGAAATGCATCAAGGAGATTCTGAGGAATAAATCATGTCACTCAAACTTAGGGTGCAGCTGCTATCTAGACAAGAATGTCAATGAAATAAAATTAAGCTGTGCAACATGCTAATAAAATAAGGAAATTCCAGCATTCTTCTTCAAAATGATAACAGCCTGACCCATATGTAGTCTTACTCTCTGTAGAAATTGGTGTTTTCCATAAGTTTTTGAGACTAAAACCAATAGATATGAAGCAGAAAGAAATGATGCATGTTAAGAAATGAAGATAGCTCCTAATGGGTTAGAAAAATGGTACCTCTTTGTTGCCCGTGCACTATTGGTAAGCTTGCAGCATTTTACAACTCTTTACTTTATGATGAAACAATTCTATTTCTTTCAGCAACAGCAGATATAATTTCCTTATCCATCATTAGAATGGCTTAATACCTTCACTAATCCACACATCATAAAGCAGAGAGTGAATTTTGTACCTCCTCCAATTACTCATTGCCCCTGTTCAAGAAAAGAAAGCACTGTTATCAGTTGGTTCCAAAATCAGACTAAAGCCCAGCATCTTCAGGATCCATCCAATTAGAAAGAGAAGATTAAAGACATGGGGCTTCTATTGCCACTATTTCTTTATAGCCCTGATTACATTGTTAGGCTTTGGAACAAATCAGAAATGCACATTCCAATATTGGATGTGTAACAGTGGAAATCAGCCATGATGAGTCTGGGGAGCAGGGAGCTGGTTTCCTCACCAAATCCATGGAGACCTGTGGGGTGCTCCCTTTATCCTTTCCCCCTTTGCCCACTGGTAAAACCTCTCATGAGCAAAGTACATGGGGCTGGGTTTGAGAATAGCAGCTCAAAACAGAGCTGAAGATTGAGTCATTGCTCTCAGAGGAGCCCCAGTATTATCTTAATCTTTAATCTGCTGAATATCTCTTCTAAAGGCTCTCTCTTTCCTCTGTACAGAGCACTGCTTTGATTTGTATTCAGAATGTGTTGGAGAGAGGGAAGAGGCATTTATAATGCCATAATAATAACCCCTTCAGTCCGTAAGCGATATGGGCCTCAATGGAACTTGTAATTTTGGGTGATTTTCTAAAATTGCTGTGGTATGACGAATAACATGTACTATAAATGAAAGGCCACTGATGAGCTGGTAGATGGGCCACTGGCCATAATTTAAAAACTGGGAGACTCAGAAGATACTGTGCTAAGAGAAATTCGGATAATTTAGTCCCATCAACAATCTTGGGAATTATGGATGTTAACTGTCTCATGAAACACTATGAGACATCATACCAAGAATACAGGATTGATCATTTAATCATGGGGAAAGGGGATAAATCATCAAAGTAGTAAATATAACCATAAATAGGATTTAAATGGTAAATATACAGCACTCCCATCTCCCACCGTATAAGACATCATCAATCTACCAAAAAAACTCGTTCATGAATATCTCAGGACCTGTTGTAACAAAAACCTCCAAGCAAACATTCCTAGCCTTTCAAATGAAAATCTATGTATAATCTCTGATCTCTGACCATATGCAGTTTATCTCATACCCTGACCCTTCATATAATGTGTCTGTTTAGAGCAAACATAACTTTTAAAAGATGGCATTTTCATCAAGTACTTGGCCTTCCCTGTCACTACTTTTAGAATAGCTAGTGTCTATTTGTTACTTTACCATGTATTAACACTTGCATATAAGGTTTTAAAATTTGCACAATTGCTTCATAAATATTACCTTTTGTGATCCTTACAACAACCATATAAGGTAAAACATGACAAGTATCATTATTACTAATCTAAGATTTAAAAAGCAAAAATAACAAACCAGTGAACAAAAGAAATCAACAAAGCAGCTGCTTTTTGTATATATGAGAACATGCTCAAGGTTATTTTTTTTTTAAAAAAGACCAGCTGCTAAAATAAAATTTGAGAGTAAATGATTAATGTCTATTCCAATAGGACAGTGATGGTGAACCTATGACACGCGTGTCAGAGGTGACACGCGAACTCATTTTTTTGGTTGATTTTTCTTTGTTAAGTGGCATTTAAATATATAAAATAAATATCAAAAATATAAGTCTTTGTTTTACTATGGTTGCAAATATCAAAAATTTCTATATGTGACACGGCACCAGAGTTAAGTTAGGGTTTTTCAAAATGCTGACATGCCGAGCTCAAAAGGTTCGCCATCACTGCAATAGGAGCATCTAAGAATTCTTTGGCTGCATCGAGAAAGGGTCTTCCTAGTTTTCCTGAGGTCATACTTGGGTCCTTTTTGCAACTGAGAGCTGCCTGGTCTAATCCAACAAGTCTGCCATAAATAGTATCTCAAGGAGGCAAAAAGTGACACAATAATATTTCATGGGGAAAAAATGCTTTTCTCATTCTCCAGGGAATTTTTTTTATACTGAAGCAAGGATATTTAATTACTCATCTGTCTATGTGACTGGCTACAAATATTAGGTAACTACCTTGCCTTACTATAATGAAGCATAATGTTTCCCTTTATCATCACCTGTATTGTGTATCATTAAAAAGGTGTCAGGAAGAATCTGTGGTCAAAAATAATGAGTTTCTTAAAAAGTGAAACAAATATCTACCGTATGACCCAATTACTATACTCCTAGGTATTTATCCAAGAGAAATGAAAACCTGTGTTTACACAAAGACTTGTACATGAATGTCCGTACAGCATTACTTATAATACTAGAGGCTCAGTGCACGAATTCGTGCACGGGTCGGGTGCTCCATGGCCAGCGATTGGGGCCGATCGGGGCAGTCTAGCCCAGTCCCTATCGGGGCAATCGGGGCTGGTCAGCGATGGGGGGGAGGGACTGTGGGAGGTTGGCTGTGGGAGCGCACTGACCACCAAGGAGCAGCTCCTGTGTTGAGCGCCTGCGCCCTGGTGGTCAGTTCGTGTCATAGTGACTGGTCAACTGGTCGTTCGGTCCTTCAGTTGTAATAGTTGCTTAGGCTTTTATATATATAGATTAGCAAACTGAAAACAACCCCAGTGTCCTTCAATAGGGTTGTTCCCAGAGAAAATTAGGACATTTCACATGGGGTTTAAAATCAGGTCCGATTAGTTCTAGATAACCCTTTCCCTTTTATAGAGGATGCGAGTGATCATTGGCTGGAGGCACTACAACTGCCTGTACACAAAACTGGTCCTGACAGCCAGTGAGTCAGGATCTCCCCTCACTCCCTCCCATTTCGGTTGGGTATTTATGAGTTTAGGTTGGGTATTTATGAGTATTGGGTGTGCACAAAAGATGAAAGGGACATCTAAATCTTGACTTCCAGTGAGGGTAGAGATTTCTGTCAGAGACTCAGAGAATCCTCAGGCCCAATTCTTCTTTGCGCAGAATTAGCCACTTCCCTTCTACAAGACTCAATAGGAACCCCTCAAAGAGAGGAATGAGGTGCCCTATGTCAGCAAGAAGTGAGGGGATTTTTCTTGATAACTTAGTCTGTGTCAAGCAATTGTTAGACTTTTCCAGACTTATCTTACAAGCATGTTATTTCTATGCCCCTTCATTGTGCCTGAACACTTTCTAGAGGTTGAAGTAGAAAAAGGAGATAGGAAAACAAAAAAAGAGGAAACTAAGATAACTCAGTTTAGTGGAACTTTAAAAATTCTTGTTTTTCCAGTCTTATCTCACAAAAACGTTATTCCTACATCCCTTTATTATGCCTGAACACTTTCTAGAGGTTGAAATAGAGAAAGTAGATAGAAAAAGAGGGGAAACTAAGGTAACTCAATTTGGTGAACTTTAAAAATTCATTTTATGACTGTTATTACTAAATTGAAGTTGTTTTTTCCTAAACTCTATAACTTTTAAACTTTTAAACACAGACTTGAGAGCTGCCATCTGACTTGCCTTTTAGATGATATTTAAGCAATTTTCAGTGCTTACTTATTTTACCTGTCATGTTCCCTTGTTTTGGGAATGAGAATCATATAGTTCTGAGTTATTTTATTTCCAACTCTCTTGAAACTTGTAAAAAGAACACAGGGGACTAATATATGTGAGAATGGGGATTTAACATATACGTCTCTGTATCTACAGAAACCATTTCAGTTGGTGGACACTAAAATAAATATAAATTAATGTCCTTAATTATTACAGATGGGCTCTCAGTGATTGTGAAGAGCTTTGAGGTAGCTTCCTTTTCTCCCTTTCTTTCTGTAACCAATCAATATTCTTGAGCATGTGGTATATTTCAGGACCTCGGAAAATACAGAGGGTCATGGTCCTGCCCTTAGGAAACCATGTGAACAGACCCATGAGTGGGTGATTGGAATGTGGAGAGAATGGTGCCATGACATGGCTAACACAGGAGCGATGAGACACAGAGGAGGGGATGTGATGCCATGGCACACTACAGGCAGAGCTGACAACTGCTGTGGCATTTCTGACCAGGGTGTCCATCCACCCAGTGCCAAAGGATAGATGGATGTTGAAACTAGATGACTTGAGAGGCTTTGGGCTTCTCATTTTAGGATAAGATGGAATCAGAATTAGTAGTGTTTCTTGAGATGCAAGAGGGATTCGAGTTTACCCAGTTGACTCTGGTGGTGTTCTCCTTTTCAATTACCGAAAATGTAAGGGGAAGAAGAAACAATTCTTTTTTACATATAATTGAGATTCCTATGTATCTCTCCTCTTGTACAAAAGTTTAAGGGTATATTCAGAACTATATCAGCTGATTCAAATAATTTTGTCTGATGCTAGTTCAGGCAAGAACTAGGCAGCACACCACTCATGGCTTAATTAGAAGGTCATATTAAAATACAGCAATTTCATTGCAATTAGTGCTATAATAATTTATTTATAAAATGCCAGTGTATGCATTTGTATTTGACAACCACTTACCTTCAGTCTGGTACTGTGTGTGCCCCATTAAACTATAAACTACAAAGTCATTAACCTGCAATTCCACTTGTGATTGTGCTATTAAGTAGCATCCAGTCCCTTCTCTGGTTGAAATACAATTGCCAGATCATTTATCTGTAACTATTTAATTTCCCTGTGATCTTCCAAAAGCTCTTATCACTGCTAATTAAGCAGGTGTGACCTGTGCCGAAAACAGGTGGCCCTCCATGAACATCTGGCTAGGATCCAGAATTGGGTCAGGTCTCATTAGTGCTCTCATTTGCCTCTTATTTGCCTTTGGTCATTAGTGATTATGGCAGCTCAATACATGTTTTCATGTTCAGGATCATCAGGGTTTGGGAGACTTTAAAGAGAGCACTTGGCACATGACCAAATACACCATGGATAGACTGTGGAAGCAAAGAACTCCTTCCGCTTTTGAAGCATAACATTTGCTTTTTAAAAATAGGAACATTTACTTTTGCATAAATGAAATACTAGATTTGGTCTAAACTTTTCTTTTCTTCTTTATCAACTACTTCCTATCTTAATTGACTTGTGATGAAGCTTTTCTTATCTCTGAGCCCCCAGCCTGCCATGTATTCCTATCATATTTTTTCATCATTGATTGGCTCAACATGCTTCCAGAGACTCTGGAGCAATGTCAATTTCAACCCCAGAGCCCAGCTTTGCCACTGAGATGATGAGAACAGTAAGATGGTGGTATTAAGTAGTACTTCATATAGAGACTAGAGGCCTGGTACATGAATTCATGCACAGGTGAGATCTGGCCAGCCTGCCCCAATCAGGGCCTATTGGGCTGGGCCAGCCGGGGGAGGGGCTGTGGGTGGTTGGCCGACTGGCCCCACCCCCTGATCAAACTCCTGGTTGAACCCCCTTTTGAGAGGATAATTTGCATATTAGCCTTTTATTATATAGGATAGCTGTCCAGATTGTGAAGAGAGAAGCAGGTCACCGAGTGAACAACTATTTAGAGAAAACTCTTCTGTAAGTGTCATGATGTATATTGGGAGTTTATTCCTGGGCATCAGTAATATCCCAGGGACTGCACTGGGTTTCAGGAATACAATGGTGGAAATAATATACACGATCCATATTCTCTTATTATTATAATCTAGTAGTCTCTTTTACTAAACAGATGTCCAATTAAAGCTAATAAATAAATTGTGAATTGAGAAAATCACTTTCTATTCCCTATTATTGAATACTTCTCTCCACTGCCCCTTGTGATTGGCAGAACATTTCAAGTTAAAGGGCTGAAAGTTTCTTTAGCAATGTCCACAGAATTATTATATTTATATTTAGAAACTCAATACCACAGCAACCATTTCAGCCCAGCCGCTGAGGGTTCAAATACAGTTTCCACCAGTTCATATTCAAGGAGGCTGAATACACACTTTGGCTTCATGATAGTGACATATCAAATATCCTCGGGACCTGAAGTTGCTGCCAACTTCAGGACTTTATGTTTGGGAGAAATGGATGCAATTCAAGTTGACTACACATCACATGGGTTCTTTTTTTCTGGGTCCATCAGACAATTCTGTTGACTTCCTTTTAGCAAGTGAGTAAATAATTGGCCCCAAGACATATATGACACCAGGGTATATTTAAAGAGCTGGGTCAGCTTCACATTTGATCATCCTCTGAATTCCTATTTTAGAATGAGACCAGCATTTTGATTTTTATGCTCTGTCTTACCATTGTCTTTTATACAGGGTGGGGCAAAAGTAGGTTTACAGCTGTTCCTATGGAAAATAATACAATAATTAATAAATCCTATATAATAAAACCCTAATATGCAAATCAACTGAATGGTGGAACGACCTGTCACTATGAGGCGCACTGACCACCAGGGGGCAGATGCTCAATGCAGGAGCTTCCCCCTGGTGGTCAGTGCACTCCAACAGGGGGAGCACCGCTCAGGCAGAAGCCAGGCTCATGGCTGGCAAGCACAGCAGCAGTGGTAGGAGCCCTCCTGCCTCTGCAGCAGCACTAAGGACCCCTCGGGGATGACCGCCTGCTGAGGAGCAGGCCTAAGCTGGCAAGTGGACATCTCCCAATGGATCCCGGACTGCGAGAGGGCACAGGCCAGGCTGAGGGACCACCTCCCCCGCCCCACCCCCCAGCGCACGAATGTTGTGCACCGAGCCTCTGGTAATAAGAAGAAACTCTGTGTTTTGTGTACTCACAACTGTAAACCTAATTTTTGTCACACCCTGTATATGTTAGAGGCAGCTTGTCAATTAATTATCTGTATAAAGGACCAAGTTGCATCCTGAGAGAGAACTCATTCTCAGTTAGACAGTTTTTCTTATAAAGTTATCATGGGAGAGAGGATTGATTATCAGGACAGCATGGAAGGTTTAGAACATGCTCCCATCAGGGTTCTAATAATTTTTTTCTCCTTTCATCTCACTAGATTTTATGAGCTTGAACAATATAGAAGATGGATTACTCATCTTTAAATTCCTGGTGTCTGCCATAGTATCTGGTCCATGTTAGGCACTCAGTAAATATTTTTGAATAAGTGGGCACTTCAGGGTTAGGGTGAGCCTTAGGGAAAGGAATGGAATTAGAGTATTTTTTTCTCTGTGCTAGGCACTGCCCTAAGTAGTTTACATACATTATATCCTTCACCTGTGAAGCAGGTGATAACCTCATTACCCCCCCCCCTTTTTTTAAAATATATTTTATTGATTTTTTACAGAGAGGAAAGGAGAAGGATAGAGAGTTAGAAACATCAGTGAGAGAGAAACATCAATCATCTGCCTCCTGCACACTCCCCACTGGGTATGTGCCCGCACCAAGGTACATGCCCTTGACCGGAATCGAACCTGGGACCCTTGAGTCCACAGGCTGATGCTCTATTTACTGAGCCAAACTGGTTAGGGCTCATTATCCCTTTTTTCAGATGATGAAGTTAAGGCTCAGAAAAGCTACTAGTAAGTGAATTGGTAAGGAAGCATCTGCTTATGATACTTCCTTTAGAGCCACCAGGATTATGTGGGTCTACATCTCAGTGTGTCCCTAAAATATTCTTGTACTGATTTCAACCTAAATTTCTAGCTGAGTCTTTAGGGCACAGTATAAAACGAAGACAGTGTGCCAGACTCAATGATATTCAAAACATCAATGTAAAAGAATTAACTCAAAATATTGTGACTATGAAATATGCTGCATGCTGGATTTTAGTGAGCTTAGAATCTCTTACCAGTAGAATCTGAATCTAAAGATGAAAGCATGTTATAAAGACCATTGAATCAATTGCTACCTTGCTTCTATTAGATTCTAGGATATATGTAAGTATGTTGCTGTTGTTGATGTAATGATATACCTGTCTTAGCAGTGAGGAGTAAAAAGGAAGCCCCCTTGATATTATTTCAGTGTCTGAATTCAGTTGTGACTAAAGATCTATCTCCAATGTCCTACTTTTATTGGGCATAAGTAAATTTCCTTTTGTTGTTTGTTTTGTTTTTCTGTTAAGCTATTTGGGGTTGTCTTTTTCTCATTTTAAATAAAAAGTCCTGGTAAATATAGATAGATAGATAGATAGATAGATAGATAGATAGATAGATATAGATATAGATAGATAGAGAGATAGAGATAGAGATAGATATAGAGATAGAGATAGAGATATAAGCTATGTACCAATTCTAAGTCTATGGTTTTCTCCAGACCATCCAGTGACATGGTGTAACAGCTGGAGTTAGACATGTATATGCCTTTATATCCTGGTCTGGAATTGACATGCATTTTTCTGAGTTTGAATTCCCTACATCAAAACTGGTCTTTGGACCACTTAAATTCTACCCTCCACCCCCAGATTTATTAGATATAACTGCAAATAAAAATGTAATATATTTAAAGAATACATTGTGATGTTTTGTTAAAGATACACATTATGAAAGCATTCTTCCCATCTAGTTAATTAACACATCCATCCCCTCAAATATTGGTATATACATATATGTTGAAATATATGCACCTGTATTGAAATATATATGAGAACATGTAAGTTTTACTTTCTTCACTATTTTCAATGATACAACACAATGTTATATAGAATAACTGTTATGTAATATGATCAACTATAGCATGATCAGTACTTGGTGCTTTATGTCTTAGGAAGCAGCAACTTAATATGAAGAGCAGATGGGTAAAATTATTGTGGAAACATAACAACATAAATGGCAAAAGGAAATTATGCAGCATCAAAAAGAAACATTAGCAAAGCAAACAAGGAAGCAATGACAGCTTTTAAAAAGCAGCTGTGAATGAAGATTGTGTCTTGGAAGAAGAAAAAGGAAAATACCAATTTGCTATAGAAGTAAAAGCCAAAGAAATAGGAGGATTGAAGGAAATGTTAAAAGCATGACAGGTTTCTGAATACACTTTACAGAAGTCAGTTAGTGAAATGGAACATGTCCAGTTGCATACATCTTCTGACTAAAGGAGATCATCTGAAACCCTGGATGAAATTGAGAAACACCATGCTACAACAACAGGTCAATTTGGATTGGTAAAACGAAATCAGGAAAAGTTAGAATAGAATGAAAGAGCCCCGGGAAGAGGCTGTTACTGTGTAATATCTGATTTGGCCTTTTGCTACCATCCCAGAGAAGACATTTCTAGGAATAGACAATAGAGAAATGAAAATAACCTGTTTTTTGAGACTATATATCACTGAGTGTTTGAGTCAATGAACACAAGAACCTGCCCAACTTTGAACTCTTCTTATGTGAAAAACTAAAGTGCCTTCTTATTTGATGGTTTTTGTGCTATTGTCTGATACTGGTAAGTGATGTTGCATCCCAAGTGATATTGAAAGTTTGTGTTTTCCATTATAGAATATTGTGTTTTGCACAAAATAAAAGAGGTTTAAAATATAAAATGTATTATTTTTATAAAATCTGTGTTAGTTCAATTTTTAAGGGTCCTCTTATGGTCAGACAAATAAATTCCACTGGCTCCCTGAAAAAACTTATCAGATGATAGATTGTATAGCGTAGCACAAGCATGTCAAATTCACAGTAGGCGGGTCACATGCCTCGTTTAAATAAAGGAGTCATGTGGCCCACCGGCCTTGAGTTTGACATGCTTGGGTAGCATAACAGTGTTATACAGTATAATCAACAATAGTCACTAAGCTATATATTGGATACTCAGACCGTACTCATCTTATAGCTGGAAATCTGTCCCCTTTGACCAACCTCCCCCTATTTATTCACCAACTTAAATTCTGAATTATGCTCAAGTCAAAGATCTTGAGAAGTTTTCTCTGTATAATTACCAATTTGAACCCCTTACTCTAGGGTGAACTGAGACATCTGTGAATTTTCATAACTGAATTTTTCATGAATTATTTGGGCAACTCTTTTACTCATACTGCCTAAGGATTCAGCCTCCACTGGCCTTTCCTATTGAACATGTTAAGAAAAAGACATCTGCCGAAACTGGTTTGGCTCGGAGGATAGAGCGTCGGCCTGCGGACTGAAAGGTCCCGGGTTCGATTCCGGTCAAGGGCATGTACCTTGGTTGCGGGCACATCCCCAGTAGGAGATGTGCAGGAGGCAGCTGATCGATGTTTCTCTCTCATCGATGTTTCTAACTCTCTATCTCTCTCCCTTCCTCTCTGTAAAAAGTCAATAAAATATATTAAAAAAAAAAGAAAAAGACATCTATGGGTCTAAGAGTTTTCTGACATTTGGATATATTCTCACTTATTTGTCCTCCAGATAATCTCTGCAGTTTTTGGCCTAAATCTATCTACCTTAGTGAGAATTATAATGCACATTATATTATGGAGTATAATGAGACTAGTTTTAAATAAGAATATAAAGTCACCTGAAAACAATAATGTTAAAGCAACATTTTAAACACCCTTTATTAGGTTTTGGAATATTGCTGTGTTTACTTTTTTTCCCTTTAATTCTATTCAGAAGATCTGGTATGTTTTTATGATTAATTATATTAACTATGTTTCATGATTCTGTGAAATTATAATGATATTTTAGATACACAATCATTTATCACCCATGCACAGAGGTACCTCTTTTTTTCTCTAGTTTGCACTTTGCTAGTTTAATATAAAACCTAACCTGATAATTTATCAACTTCAAATATCTTGGGATGAGAAGTTGAACTCAATCATCAAAATCCTCAACTTGGAGATCATATTATCCACAGTAAAAATAGAATTATCCATGTGACAAATGATTTTTGTTTGATGATTGGTAAATATATTTAATAAAAAGTTTTATTAACTTCATGAATTGAATGAAGTTAATGAATGAATTGAATGTCAATTTGTAGCTGCGCCATAAAGTTGATTATTTATTTGACTTTGATGTTTGAACATTTCTTACTGGTCATTTTTCCTACATATTCAATGTAAATTTATTCAGCAAATTCCATAGTTAAATACACTAATTTACTGTGCAGGAAACAACTAGACACAATTCAAGATGATTCTATGACATATAAACATGCTTTCTAAATTAAGTACCAAATGTGTGGCCCAAACAACAATTGCATTGAGTCATGAGCTGAGTACCACTGGCAGGTTAGGAAGGCTTCATGAAATTAAATGCATATGTCTACAATTATATGTATATGCACCTTCTTCTAAGTGTTCATCACTTTCATATGATTCTTAATGAAGTCCATGATCCATACCATCTAAATTCTATTGACATCATCATTTCTCAGTAGATACAATGGAAGAAAATAAGTCTTATTTTCCCTAAATTTAATTCCACCACTAAGATTCTGACTATCCATCTTATGTATTCTTGCCTTTCTGTCTTCCCTTCTTCCTTCCTAATAAATAATGTAATCAAACTCACTTACTTTTTAGATGAAAGTAAGTTCTACTGAGGAGGAGTAACTCTCCAAAAGTCTTATGGTTTGTTTCTTATTTGGGAGGTGGTTGTGGTTAAGGTGTTTTAAAATCAGATTTTACCAAAGGAATATTTTATATAAAGTTGTTGGAATAGAGTAGTGAGACTGAAAATACCCAGACAGAGGTGAGGCAAACCTGAAGAATTGACATTGGCAATGAATTCACTAAGCCAGAAAGAGAAGTTGGGCTTTTTAACAAAGTAAAGAGCTAGAAAATTTATAGGAATCTAGGAAGTGGTGACTGAAATTGTAGAATAATATAAATGATCAAAACATAGAAGGTCAAGGCAGACAGCTCGCTTGGCAATTGCTTGAAAGAGGTAATATAGTGGATGTCCCAGGACTCATACAAATAGACTAAGTTGCATGGGAGAGCCCCTGATTGTAAAGGGCATAGCAATAAGCTCAAATCTACTGCTCTATCACCTCCCTTCCATTCTGCTTCTCACATACAAGTTCCTCTCTCTTCAAAAATAAATTCAAAAACTACTTAGGAACTGAAAGCTTCTAGAATGAACTAACATAAAAGAGGTCAACTGGTGCTTTGGCAATGAGGAGGCGCTGGCCTATGCTAGCAAATGGAGAGGAGATGAGATTGAAAATTCCAAAGTGCACATGGTATTCACTAAGCATGAAGACAAAGCTTACCCCCACCCCCTACTTCCCACAGAGTAGAAAGGGGGCCCATGTCTGAGTGGTCCAGCCTCTTCTTCCCTGTGAGGTGTCTCCATCCTGGGAGGGCTCTCATGTGGCATTCAAGAGCTACTCACTACCTGATGCCTGAAATACTGAGAGGTAAGGTCTCTGAATTCATCCTGGGGAAATTCCCACCACTGAGGCTTAGGCAGATAGTGTGAAGTCATTAAGTAAATAGGGAAAAAAGTGATATGGGGGAAGGGGTAGGGGATCCCAGAGGCTCAATGACACAAATTAAGTCAACTCAAGTTATTTCATCACTACACAGTTTCCTCATATCACAAAATGCAGGTATATACATGTTGGGTTGGGCTCAGAATTTAATTAAATTAAGGATGTGGTAGAACTTTGTAAAGCTCTTTACAAATGTTAGCTTATTTATCTAAATATATGTCCCTGGGACTTGCAAGACCCAGAGACCAATTCTTTCAGGTTAAGCTTGCACACAGTAAACAGATCAATGCTCAAACAGGGCACAGTGGGAACCTCTCCCTCTGCTACTGGTCCCCACAGAGCCGCTGGAAGCAGCCAAGCATCCTGAGCCAGCTCCCAGCATGGGCCCATCAGAACTCCTCGGGGGCCCTTTGCTGGGCAGGAGGGATTGAGAGAAGGAGGCGGCAGGGGAAGAACCCAGGATGGATCACCAGCTTGTGAGCCTGGCGGTGGAACACATTGACCTCCCACCTTCTATCTTGAGTGAAGGAGACAAATTTAGCTTCTTTGAGGGGAAAAAAAGACCTAGTGTCAGAAATGTCAGTATCTGTGGGAGTCTGAGCAGCATCATGCCTCGGGAAGAGATCTGCATTTGGAGGTAGGATGTCTGGTTACCAAGCTGGCCCTTCCATTAACTCACCTTGCAATATTCAGGAGTTCATTGGATCGCTGTTTTCCTATTTTTATAAAAATGGGATGTGAGATTCTATTCTATTTTCCTTATGAACTGTTATGAAGTTTATGTGAAAATTTTAAAAGCCAACATGTTATAGACAGGTGGGTTTGCCCTCTTATATTACTCACAATTGAGTGAAATCTAATTCTATTTATGAGATGCTAGATTAGCTAGATTATGCCTACTTCTGATCCAAAAACAAAAACAAACCCAGAAGCACTGCAGAAGACATGATTCCTAACTTTGTATGTTGGGGGTGATATGTAGGAGTTGAAAGAGTGTACACTTTAGAAATAACAGACTTGAGTTTAAATCCCTTTTAATTATTTACTTGCTAATCTTGAATGATTATCTTAAACAGCCTGGGATTCAGTTGCTTCACCTATAAAATGGTCATAAGAATGTGAGAATTGGTATTGCAGAATTGCTACAAGGTGAAGAATATATGCCATATCTTGCCCCCAATAGATCATTAACTCAGTTCCATTCACACTGTATAATGTTTAAATGGAACACATTAGTGGTATGAATGTCAAGTTTTTATTGGGCATCTGGCTTTTTCTGCTGTTTGGGTTTTTTGTTTGTTTTGTTTTGTTGGTTGTTTTTTTTTACCTGAACAAAGTATATAAAATTGATTTTACATGAACATCTTAAAGAACAACTAAGAAAATAAAAAAGTAAACTAAAAGCACATGAAAGAAGGCATTAATGTGTGGAAGAGAGTAGCTTTTGTGTAAGGTTTCACTCTTCCTTACGTTTAGTAAAATAAAATGAATTAGCAACAATCACATCTGTAACAGGAAGATTAATAATGGAGATATATTTTTCCTTCTGTGTAATGCTACCTTCAATAGGCCATGCATTTATGTTGGGCCTCAGTTTTCTTCACAAAATAATGCCATTCAGTAGCAAGGTCCTGTCCACACTGACATTTTCTAGGTCTATGTGGCTCTGACCATATATTTTAATCTTTGCCTTGGATTAATCCATAGCTAACAGAGGAAGCTTGAATTGATCACTGGGAGCAGGCAGGAGGTGGGGTCCATGTGACTGTGTGAATGAATAATCCTATTTCCAGCCTCACTCCCGTCCCTCTGAAAGGCAGCCTTGTTAACAGCCACCTTTCCGGGACTCTGCTTAATGAACACCTGCAGCAGCACATTGCCCTCCTATCCTGGTTGACCAATGAGCTTCCCACAGACCTGTATCTCTTTCATGGAGGGGCTTATGTTATGGTTTTCTCTTCATTGGAGTGAATAGAGGTGAAGCTCATTATAATCTCAGTAGTTGCCCAGAGCAAAAATTACCCTGCATCACCATGAGCTGCAGGGTGAATTTAACGTGATGCATAACTTATTTTATAAGGCACAGGCTGTAATAAGGGTGTCGTGCATAGAGACTTTTCATTTATACAGGTGTTTTCAAGGCGCTGTGGTGTCCCATGTAGGGGTGGAACCTGGGTCACTTTTCACCTGGACATAACAATTAGGGTGTGGGAGATCCTTCCACTGATCAAGAAAAAATGCCAGAGTTTTGACAGTTTGTGTGTTTTGTTGTTGTTGTTTGTTTGTTGTTGTTTTTTTGGCAAAATAGTTTGAGTTCCCAGACATCAGCATGGGGTCTTTTTTGCTCCTTCCTTTTATCTGGTTCAGTGGTTCTTTCACCTCAGGGTGCGTATATGTTACTGTGCAGGGCTGTGCATTTCCAACTGCATATGTGGCATATTATGGGTGACTCAGGAGAGTTTCCAGGATAATTTTAACAACATGCAATTTTTATATTACATGCTGAATATAGAGCCTAACCCTAGTAGGAGGAGCAATTGCATGTAATTGTTTTTTTCCCTAGCAGTTCACAATCATTAAAGCCCTTTATAATAACGAAGTAGCTAAACTTGGATGGGGGCTCTCAGACACTTCAGCTGAATCTCTGCAAAACATTTTCATAAAACAATTGGTCAATACCTGTCAACTTTTAAAATGTGCAAATTGTTTGGCTCTATAACTTCATTTCTAGCAATTGTTCTTGAAGACACATTTGCACATGTGCACGAAGATTTCTAGAAAGATGTTTATTGCAGGGTTGATTATATTAGTGAAACACAGGGACATATTTTCTCAGATATCATTGTATTGTATATTCAATAAAATTATAATTCCTTACCTTGATCTTTGAGGCCCTGAGTGATCAAGGCTCTTGTTTACATCTCCAACCATTTCTGTGGGTTTTTTTGCCTTCTTGTCATCTACACAATAATCATTGGGCTTTTTCTAACAATTCCACCAAAGAGAAGTAGATAACAGATTAAAATATGTGAAGACAAAGAGCAAGTTTGTAGCCAATTAATAATTGTGAAGCAGATGTATGTGTAAAGATGAAAAGATCTCCAAGACATCATCTATATAGATAAATCTAGGGATGCGTATATGTGTGTATATGGTATGCATGTTGTGTGTGCATGTGTGTGAACACACACCTCTACATAGTCTTTGCTCCTCTATAATTCTGTGGCAGAGTTGTAAACCTGCTCCTTCATCAAGATTGAGTAGAAAGCCTGAATAAACTACTGAATTTATTACACTCTCAGCTTAAAAAGGAAAAAAAAAATCTCTTTGTATTCAGATTCCACTGACTTAGAATTGCTGGTAATTCAGAAAAATAGGCACCTTGTATATTTATATGAAAGGTGGCTTTGACAAGTATAAAACATATTTAAGCCTAACTTTGTTCATCTGTGGAGGTGATTAATAATCTTGGCTTTATTTTTTATAAGGTTTAAATGAGAATGAATATGCTTTTACCACTTGGATTGAAATGTAGAAGCCTTGTTTTCATTTTGGTCCCTTTACTATCCCCATTTTTTCAATATAATTATTCCCTCTACATGCATTGAGCAACATGTCATATGGCATTATAATTTTTATTTCAACAATAATATATCATTTAAGAAACTCATGAGAAATAGATTAGGATAATATATTTACTCCTACTGTGCCTTTTCTGATGTTCTTTTCTTTCTAAGATTCTATGCCTCTGTCATTTTCTTTCTGTTTAGAGAACATATTTTAGCTATTCATTGACCATGGTATGCTAGCTGTAAGTTCTTAGTCTTCTTTTGTCTGAGAATGTTTTGATATCTCCCTCATTTCTGAAGGGTATATTTTGCAAGATATAGAAATCATGGTTGCTAATACTTTTCACTACTTGGAAAATGTTGTTTTACTTCCTTCTGACCTGTGTGTTTTCTGATGAAAAAAATCTGTCATCCTAATTAGTGTTTCACTATAAGTAATGTACTTTCAAAATTTTTCCTTTGTCTTTCATTTTCAGAAGTTTAAGTATATTCTTTGAGTTTATTCTGTTTGGAGTTCACTTGAATCTGTAGGTTTCTGTCTTTCACTATACAGCATGTCTTCACTTAATATTGTTAGTAGGTTCTGCAACTTTAAGTATAAACACATATAATAAAACCAGTTTTACCATGGGCTAATTGATATAAACAATAGTTAAGCTTCTATGGCATCTCATCAACTTTACAACAAAGCAACATTCACCAAAACAATGTTACTTGAGTACTTGCTGTATTTTGGAAAGTTTTTGGTCATTACTTCTTCTAATATATTTTCTGTCTTGCTATCTCTTTCTCTTCTGCTACTGGGACTCAGATGATATACATCTTAGCTCTTTTGTTACTATAACACAGGACCCTTATACTCTTAATTATTTTATGGTCTACTTTCTCTCTGTTAATCAGATTTGGTAAATTTTATTGCTCTGTCCTCAAGTTCAATGATTCCATTATCTGTCATTTCCACTAATGAGCCCATCCAGTACGTTTTATTTTGTTTTAATTGAATTTTTTTATTTCTATAATATTAATTGGTTCCTTTTTATAACATATTTATGGGTTGAAATTTTCTATTTATTCCTTAGTTTCATGTTAATTGGTAATTGTGCATTGATGCATTCTTAGAATGGCTGCTTTAAAATATTTGTCAGATAATTTTAACATCTAATTCATTCACTACTGGCATCTGTTGATCTTCTCTTGTTCAAGATATTATTTTCCTGGGTTCTGTTACAATGAGTGCTTTTTTATTGTGTTATGTACAGTTTGGATATTACTTTATGAGATTCTGTATCCTGCATTCCCACTATTGAGGGCAGGTGAACATGCATGTTCAACTTTCTCCTGTTGCCCACCCCAACCCCACTGGCAAAAGAGAAGTGCTGCTTCATTGCAAATGGGTCAAGTGGAAGTTTTGCTCCCACCTCTATTCACTAATACCTTCCTGGTAAAAGTGTGGGACCAAATTCAGTTCTCTACTGTGCTGAGCTGACACCAGAGAAGAGGAAAACAAAAGGTGACTCATATCACTCTATGCTGCAGGTTGAGGGCAGAAGCTCAGCTCCACCTGAGCCTTACTGACACTCAGGGAGAAGATGAGTAAACACAGTTCCAACTAACCTCATTTCTCAGCTCCTTGTTAAATCTGGGTGGAAGTGGAGGCTCAGCTTACTGCTGGCCTCTGCTGGTACACTCTTGCAGGGAAATTTGAATACACCCTACTACCACTAGGCAAGAGATGGAGATCAGCTCTCCCCTCAGCCCTACTGACACTACTTGGACAAGGGGTTAGAAATACCACTTTAATTTAATCAGCTCCCTGCTCAGTCTCACAGATACCTGTGGGCAGAGAACCGGGAGCTCCACTGCCTACTTCCACAGGATGCTTCTCTGGAGATGGGAAGGAGGTCATTTCCAACTCAGCTTATGGAAGCTATTGACGTGGTATATGGATATGGTTTTTCTGTTGGTCTTTGGCTGGAGGAGTTTGATGATTGCTAATTTTTTAGGGCACCATTTTCTGGTCCTTTTGATAGGGGAGATAGGCTTTTCTTGGAGAATTTTAAAATATATTTCTGTGCCTGTCAACAGTACTGGGTTGGAGGCTACTGCAGTACCCTGTCCAGGATATATGGGAGGCAGTAGGAACACCCAGGAAACTCATTGCCCTGTTGTTCCTCAAGTCTTGAGTTCCCTAGACAGTCCACCTTCTTTTCATATTAAAGGGTATCCCTATGCTTGCTAATTATCTTATGTCCAGGGCTCTTTAGTCAGGGTAAAGGAAGAAGGCCACCTTGTCTTGGCCAGAAACAAAAGTTCTCTGATAGCAAGCTTTTTATATTGGAAAGGACAACACAAATGTAAGAAAGTACCATCAAGATTAAATTCAGTAAGCTTTTTATATTGGAAAGGACAAAGGACGACACAAATGTAAGAAAGTACCATCAAGATTAAATTCAGGAATATATATAGACAAGAATATAAGAGAGACAGTATCTTATTTCAGATAATAAGTTCTTTTTAGTCTCTCTGGGAGTGTTATTTCCATCCTAATAATAAATATGGTAATGATAAATTTTCAGAATTAGTTCACTGAAACAGGTTCTCTCCATGGAATGACTTTTTGTAGCATTTTGTTATACAGATTATGATTATTGTGTCTGCTAAATGTGTTCCATAATTCTTTTCAGAAATTCAAAATGTGCATCACTTCACTTAGTGAACCAGTATGCTAGCCATTTTCAATGCCTGAATTGACAAAGATGAAATTCTGTGTTGAAGCAAACTCTTCCTTTATCTTGTTAAAAAAGCAAACACCTCCCCTTAGCACCTGAAAGTTTTTGTCCAGTATGATACCCTCTAATCAGAGAAGAGGGAGGATAGGATAATTTTGTTCTTAATCCAAGTTTCATCACAATGTAGTGTTCTATGATGACAAAGCACTGTCCCTCCTCTTAAAAAAACTGTGTCTCCCTTATCTGTGGGTGATACATTCCAAGATCCCCAGTGGATGTCTAAAACCAAGGCTAGCACCAAACCCTATAAATACTATGTTTTTATTCCTATACATGCAGACCTTTTCACTTAACGAAGTACTTTACTATTTGACTTTGGTATATTTGAATTGCCAGCATCACAACTCTTGCACTTTGGGGTCATTCCTAAGTAAAATAAGGGTTACATAAACACAGCACAACAATATAGTGACAATTTGATAACTGAGATGGCTAAGTGACTCATGGTGGGGAGCGAATACAGTGCAGATACGCTGGACAAAGGGAGGACTCACATTCCAGGCTAGAAGAAGTGGGACAGAGAAAATTTTCATCTCATCACTCAGGACAGTGCACAACTTAAAACATATGAATTGTTTATTTCTGGAATTTTGTGTTTAATAATTTTCCATAGAGGTTGACCTCAGGGAACTGAAACCGCAGAAAGAGAAACCATGGATGAGGGGCACCGACTGTAAATTTCTAACCTTCCACTTGATACCATTTCTTAGTATGTTATTCAGTCTTTAGGAATCCATTTACATCTCATAAAAGTCAGTGCCCTGGATTTCAGTGGTTTTGCCCACTGTGCTTGCTCAGTGTGCCTTGTGTAAATGATGCTAAAGCCTCATCTTAACAAGATCTCTTTCCAAATATGTACTTACCAATAATGCACTCAGCTTTGTGCTACAAGATCTAATGGATCAAAAGGGTAATCATTGTTTAAAAGTGCTACTGCTAATGATTATTATGTAAGTTTATAATTATTATAACAGAAAGGAGTTTGCAATTGAGTAAAGAAGATGAACTAAATGCACAAAACTCTTAAAGATGCCACCAAATCACAGTCAGAATCCATGAGAAGCTCTAGAGCAGCCGTGGGCAAACTACGGCACGCGGGCCGGATCTGGCCCGTTTGAAATGAATAAAACTAAAAAAAAAAAAGACCGTACCCTTTTATGTAATGATGTTTACTTTGAATTTATATTAGTTCACACAAACACTCCATCCATGCTTTTGTTCCGGCCCTCCGGTCCAGTTTAAGAACCCACTGTGGCCCTCGAGTCAAAAAGTTTGCCCACCCCTGACTTGCTCCAGTGCTGCTGGCTTTACTTTATTTCCTTAAACACACCAAGCTCATTCCACATTCTGGCTCTTGAACTTACTGTGCCATATGCCTGAACTTCTCACACGTTTTTGGATAGTAAGCTCCTACTCACCATTCAGCTAGTACTTTTGTGACGATGCTAAGTCGCCACCTCCCCACTCTGACTCCCACTCCTCTACTCTTGCTTCTTACCCTGAGTTATTTTCTTCACAAATTATTGGAGTTCTTTTTGTTTGTCTCCTATCACTACACCACAAGTTGAGGACAGAAGCCTGGAGCCAATCCTTCCCTAGTGCTGTCAGAAGGAACCAAGCCTGCTAAGAACTGATCGTGGACTTCTAGCCCCCAGAACTGTGAGACGATTCATTTCTGTGTTTTAAGTCACCTAATTTGTGGTACTTCCTTACAGAAGCCTTAGAAAACTAATACATTCAAATTTAGCCAATGAGTCTCTTCCCTGAGATTTTGGGACATAGAATAAAGAAAGACATTGAAATCGGCACCTGTCCGGGAGGAAGCTGTACATTGTGAACCTGGAGTGCACTTGTAGTCCTAAGTTTTGAGTATGTGGGAAAAGTATTTGAAATTAGAGAAACATGAAGCTAATATCTAGAGAGAAGTAGATGGGGGAGGGAGGAAGGGAGGAAGAGAGAGAGAGAGAAGAGAGAGAGAGAGAACAAACACTATAATAGCTCTATTTTATGTGATATTCTGCTTTAGTGTTCCTTGCATTTATCAAATTACCCTTTCTGTTTGATTAATCTTTTCACACACACAAGTACAACACACACACACACACACACACACACACACAGTATTAAAGAATATTAATTTAGCCTGGCTAGTGTCGCCAAGAAGTTGCAGTCTTGATCCCCAGTAGCGGGAGTGCAGGAGGCAGCTGATCCATGTTTCTCTCTCAATGATGCTTCTATCTCTCTCTCCTTCTCTCTCTCGCTCTCTCTCTCTCTCTCTCTCTCCAATCAATAAAAACATTTCTAATCAAGAATATTAATTTAAAATTCAGCAATTTAGTAATTGACTTTGGAATGGAGTGTATTGACCCAGATCCTGAACTAGCTCCTACATTATCTTTAATTTTGAAAAGGGCACCTCCTCTGGCCAGATTTTATCCTATGGGCACAGTACTCAGGACATGGAGTGCAGGCTGGATTTTAACTCTAACACCCTTCTCAGCTGGTTTTCCTTATACAGCAATCAACATAAACCATCATTGCAGAGAACCTTGGTCTCGGCCTTGGTGCTAAATTTCACTTTTGTTTAAGGTAAATTTCACTTTTGTTTAATGTAAATTTCTCAGAGCACCGAGTGCTTGTTTTTAATCACTCAAAGCATCTTGTGATACTAGCCAGGTTCATAGGTTGCTACCATCAAGGGTATCGGTCTGCGGTGAGTAGGTGTTTTAATCACCTCCTTCCCCCTGACCTCTCTAATAACTCATCCATGGGAGGAGGTGCCTGGTGGGAAACTGTGAGGAGGAGCAAGTGGCTTGTTTGCCTTGGTCTAGTATTTTTAATCTTCTGAGGAAACAAAACAAGTTTGTTTCCATATTATCATTATTTTTTCTATAATATTAAGTTTGGACACCATAATATTCCCTGGAAAATTTGAAACTGGGTTGTATAAATTCCCTCTGGAAATAAATAAAGTCATAATGAAAGTATAATGCTATCAGCAGAAAAAATTATTCCTGGGCAAGGCTGGTCTAGCTCCAAGACCTACATATCACAGGATGCCCACCTCAAGGTCAGACAGGGGATTAGGTGGTGATGGACAAGGTGGTTGTAACTCTCAGTTACAGAGGCTAGAAGATTTCCCCAATAGATAATTTTCTCTGAGGCTTGGAAAGATTCCAGGTACCTGAAAAGAATCTCCAACATACACAATTGCTCAATTTGTAAACATTTTCATGAAGAAAAATCTAATTTAAAATTGTCATCTTAGGAAAGAGCGAGTGCAAGTTATTTAAGAGATATATTTAGTAATATTTAGGTAAGACACATATCTATTTAAGGTGAAGGGAATGAAATTAAATGCAACATACCAATTCTAGAGACTCAGACTTTTTCAGTTATATTACTGGAATTTGAAGATCCACAAGGTAGGTAGTTTGGGCTGCAACACCAAATGGGGTCTGGTATAGACCTGTCATGGACTCAAAGAGCAGGTGATGCTTTATGGGCTGACACAGGCTCCCAAGATGGACAGAAATAACTATAATATGTATCTGAAGTTAATATTTACCTTCTGTAATGATCAGTCTGCTCTGAACATCTGTGTGCCCTTCCTGTAGACGAACTGCTTTTAAAAGAACTACTGTGAACAGCCAACTGCTTTGTCCTCTGTACTGTCATTTCTCTGGGATTTAATTTCAGGTGGAGTCTCGAGGGACCACAGTAAATATTTGAAGTTCCCCTTGACTGTATTTATGCCGAAGCCACCAGTACCTGCAGCATTGAATGAGAGCAAGCAATACAGCTAGCTTTCCCCTCAGTGGATTACTCTGATAACCCTTCCTCATATTTAACTCATGTTGTGTTGACAGGCGATGTATCCAGTTATCCTGCAGTAAAGAGTAAATTTACACGGTGTGTGTTGTATCTATGGTCCTATTAAATGTCCATAGCAATGGTAGAAATAATCTCCTTCATGGAAAACTTTATAAGAACATTTAATCCTTCTTGAAATCTAGGTGTATTTTCCCTCCCTGACATCATCATCGCCAACCTCATTATTACCATCACCATCATTATTATCTTTATCATCCCCATCCATGTAATAAAAGCCTAGCGACTGAATGGCAGAACAACCAGAACGACCAGTCGACCAGTCACTATGACACACACTGACCACCAGGAGGCAGACAATGCAGGAGCTGCCCCCTGGTGGTCAGTGCGTTCCCACAGTGGGAGTGCAGCTCTGCTGACTGGGATGAGCTGTGCTCCCACAGCGGGCAATCCCTGCGGGCCATGCTCCCCACCAGTACACGAATCCCGTGCACTGGGCCTCTAGTTAAAAAATAAAAATATGTATTTTATACAAACCAGGCAATGAGCTACACACTTAAATATGTCATTTAATTCACACACACACACGCACACACACACACACACACACACACACACACACACGCATCTATGAAGTAGGTATTTTGTTATCTGTGTTTTACAGATGAACTAAGTAACTTACTCAAGGAAGCTCAGGTGATCATGCCACAATCAGGATTGTCTGTCTACTTTCTTTCTTTACAAAAAATAAGCCTGAGGTCTTACCCCCACACCACACCACCTCTCATCTGAAAAGGGGTAACTGAAATCCTTAAAGCAGAGATCTCAGATTCTGTCCCAGACATCAAGTAACTTCTTCCTTTGTCCTTCAGTAATACTCCCATTACCTGATAGAGAATGGAACTGACTTTTTATACGCAAACCCTTTTTTGTTTGTTTTCTGCAAAAGAATGTCAGTAGGGGGGAATCGAAAGCATTATCATGGCACTTGTTATGTGTCAGGTTTTTACATAGCATATTTCATTCTCAAGGCAATCCTAAAAGATGATTATATTTATGTTGGAGATGGTATAACTAAAGCTTAGAGAGGTGAAGCGACTTACCCAGGGTCCTAAAACTGGATAAACACCAAAGTCTATTGGAATAACTAGGAAGCATTTCTCCTTCTAGCATGTTTGTTATTAGTCATTGACCCTTTGGTGTGAAAACCTAATATAACATCAAGAAACCTAATATAACATCAAGATACAGAAAAATTAGAGCACATACCAAAAGCCTAGTGGGAGAAAAGAAGGGCTGCCAAAAAGAAGAAGAAGGCAGTGTGTGCATGGCGTGGTGGGCAAGGAGGTGGATGCAAAAGTTGGGTACGAGGACAGTAAAAGATCTGCTGTGTTATCTGCCCCAGGCTGGCTCTGTAATGACATCAACAGTAATGCAGCACAGTGCAGTCCAGACATAGACTGTTGGTTCTCAATGTTAGCTTTTCTTATACTACCTACCAATATGAAGTCCAATGTTATGTATGATTATGAGCAAAAAAGAAGCACCAAAGATTAGCCTGTAGCTTCTCAGCCTGAGGAAAGCTAGTATGTAAGGTTTATGTCTTGAGGATATGTGAATCACAGTGGCCAAGTGTAACAATTTCTCTTTTATCTGGTACAAATCAAAACAACACTGAAAATTGAGCTTCTTTGCTTAGAGAGATTGCAGCGACCCTCTGCTCTCTGCCTCCTATTAATATGATGTTAAAGAGATTTTGATCTATTTAATGTCTATAGATTAAAATAACATACAATAAATTAATAAGTTAAATGGGGGAAGAGCGTTTTATAAATTAATGCATTAAGGATCTGGCTGGATTTTTTTAAAGTTAATTAACTAATATTTTTGGATTAACTATATAAGTAGAAACTAATTGGGTTCCCACTGTGAAATGTATGAAATTAATATACAAGTGAAGCAACACAAAGTCCCTTTAAATTTAACAATGGCCATTTATGACTTTAATTTAGCAGACTAGCTCTCTGATAATAAGTGATTGACCTTATATTTACTCATTAATTTTCTCTGTTCCAGATTTTAGTCATTGGTGTTTGGCTGTGACAAACACTTGTGATTCATTTGTCAGGGGCTCTTGAATTTTAAGATGCTTATGCTGATGGTGACTTTTCTCTGAGTCTTCAAATATAGCTACAAAGTCCAGTAGATGTTCAATTGCACCTCAGTTCTGTTCTCATTTGGTGGCCAAATAATAGCCCATCATATGAATACACCAATTTTGTTTATTCATTCACCATTTGAACATTTGGGCTGTTTCCACTTTGGGGCTATTATAAATAATACTATTATGACTATTCATTTACAAGTTGCTAATAGACATATGTTTTCACATCTCTTGAATATATTCCTGGAAGTGGAATGGCATGGTCATATGGTAACTCTATGTTTAACATTGTGAGGAACTACCAAACTGTTTTCTAAAGTGGTCATGCCATTTTACAATCCCACTAGGAATGCATGTGGGTTTAACCTCTCCACATACTCAACAAAACTTGACTTTTTGGTCTTTTTTAGTACAGCAATCTTAGTGTATATAAAGTACCATCTCCCATTTTGACTGTTAATTTCTGTTATTATCCTAGAATCTAAATATCTATTTTTTTTACATATTTTGTAATTCATAGAGGTTCACCTTAAAGAAATTCTATTCCAACTCCTCTTCGTGTATTTACAGTGACCGTTATGTAAGGGGAAACAATAATAATACCAGACATTTACTGAACACTCATCTTGGGCCATTTATTCTCTCTTCAGATCCTTACAACTACCCTGTCCACCCTGACAGAACAACTTGACCAAGTTAATCTATTATTCTCAAAAGTTATTGAAGAAAACACAACTGCTTTAAAATATATTTATAACACTCGTGTCCCCAACTCTCTTGTTTTCCCCAAATATCTTGTTTCATTTCTCCCATGAGTACCCTCCAAATATTTCCTATTACAAAGGGAATTGTTTTTTTCAGAAGCCTTAGCACACTGAAAACACACATGGCAAGTTTATTAAGCTCACAGAACCCCAGAGGGTAAGGGGGCAAGCAGAGAATTTAATGCACCACTCAAGCTTTCAGCAAGTTCTTGCCACCTAAACCCTAATCAATGGGTTTCTCAATAAAAGGGGAGGGTGCTGGTGAGGAGTGAGAGTGTTTGACTGTTAAAATAGTTTGAGGATTGTACCACCCAAGAGGGAAGGACAGCTCATGAATTGAATAGGGGGAGGACTCACTTGTTCCATTCATGAGGACGGGTTGTTTTCACTTCTGAAGCTTCCACACAAGAGAATAATCATCCAAAAGGGTGCTGGTTTCTCATTATATACTTTCGTTCTATAAATGTGCAAAAGCCAATATGTGCAAAACCATTTAGCAAAATGCCACCATGGGGTTCATGGTTTGTAGTTTTAAAAATCAACAAACAATGGCTGTGCTGCACTTTATAAATTATGCAGTAAAGGGTTTTGAGTAAGATTGAAAAATGGGAGTAAAACCTCCAGTCCCAGCAGGGAAATATTGCTTGACATTTTTAATAATAACAAAACATAAGAGCTCAGTGGGGCTAAACTAAATCACATTTGCATGTCGGAAAATAGGTTCTATTTAATTTGTTTAGGTTTCTTTGTTAGCTTTTCTCATTCTTATGGAATAACTTCAAGTTTAGGAAGAATAGAATAAATGTCTAAGTGGTGGAGGGGAGGTATGAACACAGGTGAAAACAATTGATTTTCTAACCAGACTTTGGAAGGTAAGAAATCAGTATGCAAGAAGTGACTTCTACCCTTTGCTTTTTTTCATGCAGTTTTGTTTTATTTTCAGAAGGCCAAAAAGAAACCACATGATTGGCCAGCTTACACTTATATAATATATATTCTCCTGACTATGCATACATTTAAGAGCTTACACTCTGCTCCGTGTCCTGAGGAGTTCTGCATAATTGTCACGTGTTGACCTTTCCTTGGGAGAAATGGCTGTGGCAACAATCTTCTAAAGTTTAACACTCCCGGGTTTATTTGCCCATTCTTGTTCATTCCTCTCTTCAACAGAGAAGCGAAAAGGCAGGACTGTGGTTTATAGTGAAATTGGGTTTCACAGGTTCAGATTTTGAAGTTAGGCAACATATTATGTAACTTTGGTAAGCCTGAATGTTTAATGATATTATAAAACAAAACAAAAAATGGCATTATAATTTTAAAAAAATCAATCCTTTCTCTTTTGTGATTGGTTTTATTTCTCGCTTAGTAAGTTGAAAGGTATTTTTAATGGCTGGTAAATCTGTAAATGTTTTCTATAGATTTTTCTCTTTTTAATGAATGCCATAAATCTTTGTTGGTTAAGAGGGACTAATTTGTGTTTAAAGCATTGTTTTAACTTATCAGGAAAGCATTATGTGGAGTTGTGGCCAAACAATTCCATTGGTTGTAACAACGCCTGGAAGAGAGAGCTGACTTTCTCAAGAGCTTACACTTGACAGACAAATATTTTTCAAGATTAGGATTTTGTTGAATTGACCTTTAATGCGCAGGAGAGGTGTTTGAACACCACTTGGACATGTGGAGTGTGAGGTCTGTGTTTGTCTGGGCTTGTTCTCTGGACTATTGCCCCAGCTAAGGTGAGATACATTCCTCCAGGGCAAGACAGAGTGTGCCCAAGTGCCTGACATTTACTAGGAACTCAAATATTTAAAGAAGTATCTGTAGGTGCACAAATGATTTGATGAAATGAAATGATGGTTTCTTGGGAGCGATGGTGTTGATTTACACATTCTGATGGCAGAGCAATTGGGTTGATGCAGTTGGATATTCACAGTGAACTCTAGATTATAGAGCAGTGATGGTGAACCTATGACACGTGTGTCAGAGGTGACAGGAGAACTCATTTTTTTGGTTGATTTTTCTTTGTTAAATGGCATTTAAATATATAAAATAAATATAAAAAATATAAGTCTTTGTTTTACTATGGTTGCAAATATAAAAAAAATTTCTATATGTGACATGGCACCAGAGTTAAGTTAGGGTTTTTCAAAATGCTGACACGCCGAGCTCAAAAGGTTCGCCATCACTGTTATAGAGTCACAGCTCATTTACACAATTTGAATTGACTCATGGCTGAATCAATTTAAAATGGGAACCCAGGTATCATTTGTTCTGCAGCAAAGTTAGTTGGAAAAAGTGACCAGTTGCATAGTTTTTCCTACCATCTTCTCTCATGGGCCTCGGCTGTAGCATTTTTAAAGTCCTAGTGTTCCCAATATAACTGAGGTTCCAATTCTGGCTCTGGCTCCCTCTTACCTAGTTATTTGGTTACATTATTTAATCTCTCTTAGATGAAGTTGGTTATTTGTAAGAGGAGACCCAAAATACCTATTTCTCAGAATTATGAGGTCTTAATGCAACAATATGCCCTGTGAGCAGAGAAACTTGTGACAAAAAAATGCTACCATCAGCCACAGTAACCCTAACAATACCTACCAATAAGCAATGATACACTGAAAAAGTTATGAATTAATATGATAACCTAATCTAAACCAGTCAGTGTCCTCTTTGACTACTCACTGCCCTCAAATGGTAAAATACCATGGCTGAGGCATAATTACCTAAAAATATTTTTAGTGAAAGAAATGATAAACTCTAATACTAGCTCAAATTCTTGGTTGCTTCTTGTGCATTAAGATTTAAGTGTCATGCCCGGCTTGACACTTAAATCTTAAGTGGTTCAGTGGTTGAGTGGCAACCTATGAACCAGGAGGTCATGGTTCAATTCAGTCAGGGCACATGCCCTGGTCATGGACTCTATCCCCATTAGGGAACGTGCAGGAGGCGGCTGATCAATGATTCTCTCTCATCATTGATGTTTCTCTCTCTCTCCCTTCCTCTCTGAAATCAATAAAAGTATTTAAAAAATATTTTAATGCCATGTTATTTAATGGAAAAGCAATATATTTTGACATGATCATGTCAAATGTGCCTTGACAAAATGTAATTTTCTTCATATGTTTGTAAAATATTACTAAATAGCTGTCACTCACCTCCATTTTGAATATCATCTAAATTATAGAATGTAGCCCATTTTTTTCCAGTTTTGATCAGATTACTCTTGATCATGGGAATATTTTTTTTAAGTCTATTAGAATAAAATTAGCGTCTGAACCAGAACTGGTTACCAAAATCTTTTTAAAAATGTTTTATTAAACTAAATGATTAATGATGTTTTTTAAAGTTAAAAATTACTGAGAGATGCCCTGGCTGGTGTGATCAGTGGTTAGAGCACTGGCCCATGCACCAAAGGTTTTCAGGATCCATTACCAGGCCCTGATCAGGTGCATTCAGGAGGCAACCAATCGATGTGTGTCTTTCACATCAGTGTTTCTTTCTCTCTCCTCCTCCCTTCCTCTCTCCCTTCCACTTTCTGTAAAAATAAATGGAAAAATATATATATCCTCGGGTGAGGATTAACAACAACAAAAAACTACTCAGAGAACTGATAGAAATATAATTTAAAAATTTCTTTTGAAGTCTGGATTGGTGAAACAGAGATTACATGTGATTTAAATATTATCTGCCTGCCCTTACTCCATGTGTCAAATATATAAACCAAAATAAGGTAGTATACATAAATACAAAGTGTAAATCTGAAAGTAGAAAATAGCTTAAATTTAGTGATTTTGCAGACATATCTATTTTTTTATTTGCAGTTATGAGTGACAAAATTGTACTAAAAAGAGGACAACATGATTTGATATATGAACACACTGTGAAGGATTTCTACCAAGTTAATTAAAACATCCATCACTTTACATATTTACTTTTGTGTGTGTGTGTGAAACACTTAACTTCTGCTCTGTCAGAAAATTTCAATCATAGTGCACGGTATTATTCACTAAGGCTATCTAGTAGATCCTCAGGCTTTGTTCTTCTTATAACTGAAAGGTTGTGCCCTTCTACCAATATCTCCTTGTTGTCTCCACACCCAGCTCCTGGAAACCATTAATTTATTCTGTTTCTATGAGTTCAACTTTGTTGTTGTTGTTTCATTGTTTGTTTTTTAAAGATTCCACACATATAATAAGTTAGACCATGCAGTATTTTCTTTCCCTGCCTTGCTAATTTCATTTGGCATAACGCTCTCCAGGTTTATCTATGTTGTTGCAAATGGCAGGAGTGCCTTCTTTTAAAAGGTTGAGCAATATTCGGTTGTGTGTGTGTGTGTATGACATTTCCTTTATCCTTTCATCTACTGATAGACACTCAGATGTTTTTTATAGCTTGGCTATTGTGAATAATGCAACAATAAACATAGAAGTACAGATAATCAGCATAACACTCTCCAGGTTTATCTATTTTGTTGCAAATGGCAGGAGTTCCTTCTTTTATAAGGTTGAGCAATATTCCAGAGTGTGTGTGTGTGTGTGTGTGTGTGTGTGTGTGTGTGTGACATTTCCTTTATCCATTCATCTACTGACAGACACTTAGATGTTTTTTATAGCTTGGCTATTCTGAATAATGCAACAATAAACATAGAAGTACAGATAATCTCTTCTAGACAGTGATTATGGATTTTTTGGATATACAACCAGAAGTGTGATTGTTGCATAATTGGTAATTCTATTTCTAAGTTTTGAGTAATCCCCATACTCTTTTCCATAGGGCTGCACCAGTTTGCATTCCCACCAACAATATAAAAGAGGTCCCTTTTCTTTACATTCTCACCAGCATATCTTTAGTGTATCTTTTTGATAATAGATATACTAGCAGGTGTGAGATGTTATCTCATTGTGGTTTTGATTTGCATTTCCTGATTATTAGTAATGTTGAGTATCTTTTCATGTAATTATTGACCATTTGTATGTTTTTCAGGAAAATGTCTGTTCAAGCCCTTTGCCCATTTTTAACTTGAGTTATTTGTCTTTTGCTATTGAGTTGTATGAGTTCCTTGCATATTTTAGATATCAACATTTTATTCGTGATGTGGTTGGAAAAAAGTTATCCCAATTCTGTTGTGACCTATGGAAAACAGAGGTCTCAAGTTCTCCAAAAATATCCCAGGAAAGGGAATAAAGCATCATATTTTGTGTGTTTGGTAAATGAACTTTGCTAATTTCTCAATTACAGGGGAAATTTTCAGGATTTATATAGAGTCTCTGAAATTAATATAAAATATTCTATATGTGTTCTATTAAAAATTTAAGTTAACTGCTCTTATTGAAATTGTAATCACATATTCTCTATATCTGCAAAAGTGCTGTTATAGAAAAATTCATTAATCAGAAATACTGCCCTATAATTAACTTCCTTGGGAATTCACAATACAAACAAGGATACAGAAAATACCCTTGGTTCTACATGACCTTACAGTCTGTGAAGGCAGAAGCTATATCCTATACTTTTAAAAATACTAAATGTTATTTCAAGTAGTAAGTAGAGATATTTACAGGGGAATTTTTTTACCCAAAAGTAATAATATGCAAAACAGTAGGTCATCTACTTCATCAAGACAGACAAAATGTCTACGTTTTTCTTTATTATGTCTCCAATAGTAATTGGCACATAATAGTAATTAAAACATACTTGTTGAGTGAATTGATGGATCTAGAAATAAATTAATTGAAATGGGGATTATTAACATGCAAAACAGAAGCCTAAGAAAACTATGGTAGTTGAAGAGTTTGACCTGTGGGAGATTCTTGGATATATTATGTGCCCTTAAGAGGTTAATCCAGGAATAGTGGTTGAGTTTTAGGCAAAGAATTCAGTTCAATATAACAAAGAATACTCTATTGTAATTGAGGGATTCATGGCATCTCCTGCTAGTCTATGAGATCTCTGAATGTATCCTATGTGTACTCTAGTTCACTATATAGTCGAATGCCTGTCAAAAGCTACCGTTTTAATAAATGTTTCATGAATTAATATATAAGTAATTATTAAATCTGCCCAGGTATGTAGGAATAGTGATCTTCCTATCATTGTAGGTCTTCTAGAATTCTCTAAATGACTATACAGCGTGGGTATGCAGCAAACATTAAAGCATAGAGTTTGGATTAGAGAACACACAATGTCTATATCTCTAGCTAATTTTGATCTCCTGGAATTTTATGTAATCAGAACAGGTGTTTTTCTGCATGTGAACTACTTTTATTTATCCAGTTTTTAGGTAAGAAACTCTGCCTTGCCTACATCCAAGTCTTTTTCCAAAGAGTCACAATATCTTGATCAATGGTAGAGAGAGAAAGCTATGGGATTTTGGCTGCAGCTAAGTTGGGAGGGATCTATTTTATATTGGGACTTAATCTACAGGTTCCTTCCTAGGAGATCTTCCATCTTGACTGCAACCTTGTTACCTAGATTTTAGAAGATTCAGGTTGTTCAGGCCAATAGTCAAAGCCTCACTTGAGAGCATAACTTAATAAGAAGTTATTCCTAAATAATGCCAGAAAGGCTTCTGTAGAAAACTCACCACAGAATTAGGGCTATAATTGTAGGAGGTGTAAAAATAATTTTCTTCCTACCTTTCTAACTTCTTCTGGCCAAACTAACAATCAAATTAACATGAGACAGGTTAAAGAAGAAAAATGACCAAATTTATTACATATGCACAAATGAGGGGTCCCATAGGAATATGGAGGGCAGATTGGGGAGTTAAAATCTATATGCCATTTTGAGCTAAGGGAAAGGGTGGGGGTTGTAATTTGGGGCATTAAATAGCAAGAAGACAATTCACATAGAGATGGAAAAGTAAATGTTTGGTAAATTAATGTTTGCTGGGCCATCTTTAACAATTGGACATATAGAGGACTTTGATGGAAGAGGCCTTGCTGGGTTCTTTCCTGTCTAAAATGCCTACTTATCTATGATGATATCTCATATTAAACTATACTTATCTATGATGATATCTCCCTCCCTGGAGCAGGTCCACTATCTACATTCTTTTAGACGATTGGAGGGGGGGGATCAAATGTTTTTCATGATTCTTTCTTTAAAATAACCAGCTTAAAATAATCAATATCCCCAAAGCCATATTTTGGGGTGGCAAACTCTGCTTCCCCTCATAACCAATAGAATTCATATTATTAAATGTCCCTGAAGTATTGCTCCTGAATACCAGCTGTAAGCTAAGTGTCACTGGATGTCTGTAAAGTATGTGTGCGTGTGTATCGTCCTTGTGGACAAATCCGACTGACAGAGAGCAATACTGGCTGTGTCCTTGGTGTCTGTCATCCTTTCAGGAGAGCTTTTTATTGATGGGAAGAAATCACACTAATTGGATTTTATTTCCCTGGGTGGAAATAATTTGAAATTGGAAGACATCCCCAGAGCAAGCACATAGCTCTCCCTTTCTACTCAGAAGAGAGTCCATGATTTAAAAACAATATCTACTGAGATTCCTTAATCTGCCAGGAAATGGCTGTGTATCACCCAGACAACTGCAGCTAGCTGACTTCATCTGACCTCCCAACCATACATTAACAGGCAGAAATGCAATATTAGCTATTTTTATTTATATTTAGCCTAATTTTGTTGGATTTTGGAACACATCAAAGATAAAATAAATTTCATAAAGCAATGTGTGCAGAATACTACAAGATGAGTAAAGAAGAAAGTGGTTAAAGTGTCAAAGTAGGGACTCTAAATAACACAGTTACAATGGAACTTGCCCAAAAGGACCCCCATGAAAAACCATACACACAAGGTTATAAGCTCTCTCTTTAGGGAAATGAGACAAAGAAACAATAGTTGCTTGGTTTTACATTCCACTTTATTTGTAGTCATAACTTTAAAGATGCATCCTCCAGGTATTATATAATTTTATTTAGCGTAACAGTCAAGTGTCATTCCCAGAGCCACCCAATGAGTTCCTAGCATTAACTAGAGTAATGGTCTTTAAGCTCTTTGAGTTCTAAAGCCATAACAGTTATGCTCATTCTGGTAAAATTTTGCTATTAGCTTCTAGGAATTTTCAGATCCATGGAGCTTATCCTTTGACTCCTTATTAGAAACCCTTTCTTGCATGAGGGTCATTTCTGAGTTCAACGTTTTGAAGGTTTGTAGTTTCTTGGTCCAATCAATGCAATATTAAAAGTATAGTGTAGGCCCAGCCGGCACAACTCAGTGGTTGAATGTTGACCTATGAACTGGTAGGTCATTGTTGAATTCCTGGTCAGGGCACATGCGTGGGTTGCAGGCTCAATCCCCAGTGTGGAGCATGCAGGAGGCAGCTGATCAATGATTCCGTCATCATGAATGTTTCTATCTCTCCCTCCCTCTCCCTTCCTCTCTGAAATCAATTAAAAATATTTTTTAAAAATAGTGGTACATAAATAAATAGTATAGGAAAAATAATTTTAAAAATGTTGGAGTCAGGGGGGATTGAATTTACATGTTTTGTATATGTGTTTGAAGAAATGTGAATGGTGTCCTGAAAACATCTAACATGATTATGCCCTTGTTTGAGAACTTGTGGAAAGTGTGGAGAAGGGAGCACTGCTATTTATCAAGGGTCAGTGTTCCTGCATGCAGGTCTGTAGGCCAGCTCCAGATTTAGAGAAAGCTTTCACCAGTGAGAAAACTTGGAACAGCACATTTGTTTTTCGTAAAGCCAATTTTTTGGATGTTCTATTTTATGAAAGTATCTCCTTCTCACCTTGTGATAATGATTTCTCCAGGGGCATTCTCCAATGAAATGTAAACATTTACCATGATCAAGGACAGATTAATTTATTCAAATTGTTCCTTTTAAATCCCAAATTGTACAACCTGCGATGCATTAATGAGAAGCTATGATTCTCAATTTCCTTATCTGTAAATTGAGGATAAATAATAGTAGTATCTTATTAAGAAGAGTCAACATATAAATTTTGTGGCACAGATCTCACCCTCAGGAAAGTCATGTGGTCAGAGCTCTAATGCTGGCTCACACAGGGGCTCTGATTTGGATTATGTGCAATCAATGCCCCCCCCCCCTTGAATTCTTTTTTTCAATTGTCTAATTAAAGGGTGGCACTATGAGAGATAATGCCGTCAGTCTTTCCCTAACTTTGATGTTTTTATCTCTATGAATATATATTCATCTATTTTATTTTACCCCCAAAAAATCACCAGATAATGTCTTCAATTTTACTGATATGATGTCAGCAATTGCATTATTTAAAACTTCATTTTATTGTTTCTCCCATGAATATCGAGTAGTTCTTTTCTAATTCTTATATGTCCTAACCCAAACTTGTGTCTACTGGAGTTAAAATAATAATTTAATATATTAGAAGGAAACTACCATGACATTTTAATTATATGTCTAAGGGATTACAGATAATTTTTATATGTTTCATTTTCCTTCTTATTTGTTATTTTTCCTACAATAAACTGTTGTTTGTTTTATACCTTAAAAATCAAAATGAGTTAAAATAAAATTGTTAATCTTCTGATATTATTTATTCTTATTTGCCCCACTGCTACTTTCTCAAAGGTGGCATGTTTTTATCTTTAATATATCATTAACATTTTCTTATTTATTTCTATGTGACTTTAATTAGATTACAAGCTCCTCTAGGTCAGAACCATGGGTAAGAAAAATATAATTCTGTTACATATTTATTGCTCAGGTTTTTTCTGTTTTCTTTCCTTACAAATAGATGAAAATGGAGTTTTGTTTTGTTTTGTTTTTTTCATAGTAAAACCTTTGCAGGTTTTTTTGGTTGTTTCTAATTTTAAAATTCTTCTCTGCCGCCAAAACCGGTTTGGCTCAGTGGATAGAGCGTCGGCCTGCAGACTGAAAGGTCCCAGGTTCGATTCCGGTCAAGGGCATGTACCTGGGTTGTGGGCACATCCCCAGTGGGAGATGTGCAGGAGGCAGCTGATCGATGTTTCTCTCTCATCGATGTTTCTAACTCTCTATCTCTCTCCCTTCCTCTCTGTAAAAAATCAATAAAATATATTTTTAAAAAAAATTCTTCTCTGCCTTTATTCAGTTCTCTTGCTCTCCTTTGTATCCCTAGAACACCTATCATAGTGTTAGACACTTAGAAATGGCTCATTAAATAGTACTTTTTTATATGTTTATATGTTTGATTTCAGAAAGAGGAAGGGAGAGGGAGAGAGAGCTAGAAACACCAATGTTGAGAGAGAATCATTGATCTGCTGCCTCCTGCACTCCCCCTACTGGGGATCTAGCCCACAATCCAGACATGTGCCCTGATAGGAATGGGAATGTGGACTCCTGGCTCATAGGTTGATGCTCAACCATTGGGCCAGCTCATTAAATAGTATTTGAGGATTTTTTAAAAATGTAATGTTTGTGTGCCCACCCCCCCCAACACACACACACACACACACACACACACACACACACACACACGTGCACTATAAATTGAGAGTTACAGTTTTTCAGAGTCCAGGAGTCTAGTTAATCATCCCTCTAATGAAAAAAGAATTGCGTTTCTGCAATTTATTTATTTTTAAAGCAGGGTAGTATTGAGCACATGTGGCTACCATTTATTCTTCCCAGCAACCTGTGAGGTTTGTGTTACTATCGTTCTCACTTTATAGAGTGAAGTACAAATACATTAACCAATTGCCCAAAACTACACAGTAAATGGGGTCAGCATTCAAACCCAGTGTCTGTAAGGAGTTAGCAGAACTGCCTCTCAGGTATGCACTAAACACTATGCACGTTCCACTTTGTAACAGACCTCACCACTGTCTATCATATTCCAATCTGGCCTCATCACTCATTTATACTTCCTGCCTGGCCCTGGTTAGTATTTGCATATGTAACACCCTTGATAGACTCTATAGCTTAAGCCTTTACAAAGGATGGAACAGTCTTTGTTCAGCCCCACTCACTGCAAGGTGGCAAAGGTGAAAGGCTAGATGAATTTTTCCTTCAAGTTTATTTGAAAGAAGAGCTTTTTGTCAGAAAGGAAGATACTAGTATCTTTCGCTTCATTTTTTCCCCAATAAAAGATGGGAGTGGGGGCGGGGGCAGGAAACAAAACAAAATAAAAGCAAAAATCAAGTGAGAGTCATGATGTTCCCAAAGGCATGGTCAGGATAACTGGTCTGGCTTTCAATTCTAAGTCTTCTTATAGATGTACTTTGATGGAGGGTTATGAAAACTATGGACCATTATGTTTATCTACCCCTAAAATTATGTGTTGGTGCTCTAACCCCCAGTGTGGCTGTATTTGGAGCATGGGTCTCTAAAATAATAATTAAGGTTAAATGCAGACCTAAGGGTAGGTCCCTGATCCCAGGGGATTGGTGTATAAGAAGAGACACCAGAGTGTTCTGTATTCACCCCCCTTCCTCCCGTGCCCACACACCAAGAAAGTCCAAGTGGAGATATAGCAGGAAGGCAGTCATTTGCAAGACAGGAAGAGAGCCTTCACTAGAAGCAGACCAGGCTGGCACCTTGAACTTGGACTTCTAACATCTAGACCTATGAGAAAAGTAAACTTCCTTTATTTAAGCCACTCAGCCTGCTGCATTTTGTTACAGCAACCTGAGCAGACTAATCCAAGGGTTAGCAATTGCTGCAAGGATGTACACTTGTATTTACATTTATTTATGCTACTTAGAATACTCAGTACACTCAAGAACTAGAGTCATAAATTGGTTTTCCTTTTTCCTTTGGGCTATCTCCACTCATTTCAGACTTATTTATATTCCCTAAGGAAAAATAACCATGTTCTCATATGTATTTTAAAAAGATAACAATTCCCTTATTGTTTCACCTGTTAACTCAGTTGCTAGTTATTGGGTGTGGGTCCCATCAGTGGGAATCGAGACATGGGAGGGTTTTAATCTCTGTTGCTCCCATTGCTACATTACTACCTAGTTTGGCAATTTGGGGGGAGGCATTAACTTCTCTGTATCTCAAGTCTATATTTGCCAAAATAAGAATATTGACTATTTCAAGGAGGTATTGTATGCTCTCTCTTTTTTACTAGTATATTAAATGAAGCAAAGTATAGATACACCTAGCACCCAGCTCTGCTTCATTTCCCTAATGGAAGCTGCCCTGGTTCACTCTCCATCACAGTTGCCTAGAAAACTGTGATGATGAGAGCTGGTGGCCAGCCCAGGGGTCTGCCAAGTCTCAACTTTACCTGCTGTTTCTGAAGTATGGCCCAGATCTAAACTTTCCTTAAGAAGTAGACATTTATCCAAAGGCCAGACTACAATGGCTCAGTCCTTCCCTTAACTTAGTCCAATTACCAGACAAGATCCTCTTGTATGGCCTTTGTCTTTCTCTTTAATGAATAAAAATTACATTTCTAATCCATAGGAACATGATACGTTTCAGAGCAATGTGTTAGTTGATAATCCCCATCACAGACAGCAAAGTTTGATCTCTCTGCCTTATCAAGAACTTGTTTCACAAGGAGCTAGACCAGTGGTTCTCAACCAGATGTGATTTTTGCCTCACAATCAACCCTTGGCAATGTCTGGACATCTTTGGTCATCACTCCCGGAGGATGGGTGCTACTGGCATCTAGAGGATAATAGAAGCAAGGGATGCTGCTGAACATTTTACAGTGCACAGAGCAGCTCCCTCCCTGAGCCCCCAACAAATAATAGTTTGGCTTAAAATGTCAATAATGCTGAGGTTGAGAAGCACTAATCTAGACTGAGCTGGGCATCCAGCCAACCCCTTAGACTGTCTCCAAGTAAACAGGTGTTAATCTTTCTGCCAGGAAGAGAAGAGTGGGCAGCTTTCCATTATTATGATTATCATATTTATTAGGTGCATACACCATGGATTCAGCACACTGTAAATCTAAGGGTTACCCTTAAAACAAGATGTGGAGTAATTTCAACATATTAGATTAAAGGCCATGGCTTGGAGTAAGATTTTCATTTGATTTTGGCTCTACCACCAGCTATAGTTTCATAAGCAAGTAACTTCAATTTTAGTTTCAGCAACCCTCCACAGGGTGGATGCAACAGGATAATGAAATTATCCTATATAATAAAAGGCTAATATGCAAATTGTCCCCTCAACCACGAGTTTGGGAATTCGACCAGGGGGCAGGGCCCACCTGTGCACGAATTCGTGTACCAGGCCTCTAGTGTGTATAATAAATATCCTTAGCACAGTGTTTACGATATGGAAAACACTAAATACACTTTACATGTTACACATTTTTTACATACTCTTATCATTTTCATTATTATAATCACATCTCATCTCAGCCTGGTTTAGAGCCATCTCTATCATCCAACCCAGCTGTGTATGCAGGAAATGCCACATTTAATGAAAATCTGTGTCAATTCTCCTACGTGTGACACACCAGGGAAGCAACTTGAATGGAGTCAAAGGAATTCAGGCAGATGGAGAAAATGACATTTCATCACCTTCACCCCACTTTCTATTTCCTTTCAGATTGATTTTCATGGAAATATATGATGTGGGCTGACATTGGAGGAAAATGCCAACCCCTCAATGTGTTGGCGATTGGCAGACAATGAAACCTTACATTGTGGAATATTTTTCTTCACTTATTTTTCTTTTTTCTTTTCAAGAGACTCTTTATTGTTTCCCTTGGCTATTTCTGAAACATTCAGAGCTTTTCCAGCTTCATGCATTTGCTATATTTATCAGCTTGACCCTTTAAGTTAAAGTATATGTTACTGTTCCATTTTATGGAAAATTCCAGAACATCCTAGTTTTGAGGGGAGGTGTGATCTAAGGTCCAAAGTATGCCCTCAGAATGCAGCCTGCCTACCTTCTGACTCCAATCTCACATGAGGTTTAGTCTCGGGATCCACAGGTATGAGGTTCCTTGCCTGCAGCTCTGGATCTGTGCCTTCTCAGGTGGAATCTAATGGCACGCTGAAACTTGTTTCCTCCTCATTTAAGATTCTCAAAGGCAAGGACTGTCACTTAGTCATGTTTGAACACCTTGCAGTCTAGCATAGAATCCAACACTCAGCAAATACATATACTTAGATTTCCCAAACAAAGGTATGTTTAAGGATCGTATTATGCCTCAGTAGGGAAAACAAAGTTGAGTCCCAGAGGGAAAGTACATGTATCTAAAATGGTACAGCTGGCTTGTGGCAGAGTGTAAGGAACATTCTTTGCCTACAACACAAAGTAGTCCATTCCCACGACCAAAGAATGTGCTCGCCAATGAAAACTGAGGCGAGGTCTGCCAGGGCTGTGCTCTGGAGAAACGGAGGTGTTTTGTTTTTGTTTTAATTTCTTTTTACCTTTTACAGAGACCCTTGTACTGATGGGCAGAGACCCATGAGAAGAGACAGCCTTATTTTTTGAACAGTGATGCTTATCAGCACGTGCCAGATGGAAGGCGGTGCTGCACACAATACATGGCCGTGGGAAGGGCCGACACACCGAGCCTGGCAGAGCTGAACGTTAGGGGCAACCTGGGCCATGATGCTGCCATTAACATGTGTATTTAATGACCTGGAAATTGTCTGCCTCTGCAGTTCATCTTATTATGCAACACATGCATGTGTGTTCATCATTTAAGCCAGCTATGATAGCATTCCT
Organism: Myotis brandtii; assembly: GCF_000412655.1. Lineage (NCBI taxonomy): Eukaryota > Metazoa > Chordata > Mammalia > Chiroptera > Vespertilionidae > Myotis > Myotis brandtii. The sequence goes on from NW_005356043.1 coordinate 679,795, forward strand.
GTTCTTTGTAGCCAACAGCATCCTCATGGGTACCAACAGGAGTCAGGACTTTTCCCAAGAGATCAGTTCACTTGTGGAGAAACAAAACCTTTGTCTGGAACATAGAAGAAGGACTTGTCTGGCTTACTTTGACGGGAAACATTGTCACCTGGTCAGGCATTTCATATATTCAAAGCTTGCAGATGGTACATGGGCCTCTTTTGATGCCCTGGAAGTAATAGAGGAAGATTGCAAACTTAGACCCTAGCTGTAAGGAGCTTATAGTCTCCCCCAAAGACTTGAGGACTGGCCTGCTAAGCCTGATAAGGTATATCCCAGAAAGTTACTGTTTCTTATCTCAGCACTACCAGGTACATGGTAGGCACACACTCAGCATACAGGTTATAACTGTCAGGCCAATGGGCATCCAGGAAATATGTCTCCAAAAACAGAAGAGGAGAAAGGGAAGCTGGGAGAAATCTGTTTAAACAGTATGACCCAATTTTCTTTATGTTATGAAAAACATTATTTTGCTTCGAATTACGGGAAGGCTTGATCTCAGGAATTAGCAGACTGGTATTTAGAGATGGATTTAAATTGATAAAATAAAAATAAGTCCTTGCTGACTTCCCTGAGCAGACATATACTATCTCATTGTGAGATGCTTAAAAATATTGATGGGAATTATGTGATATGGTTAATTCATTCCAAGGACTATTGGCTGTTTTGACTCTCATCATGAAACCAGATTAGCAGAAAGGTTACATCTTATGACTTCATATGCATGAATGTCCATATAATTATTCATTTACTTACATATTTATTTTTCCTCCCCTTTAAAGTCATTATTCTAGTAATAAATTATTGTTCCACTTATCACACAAAAGCCTGTAAGTCACCCACACAGATAAAACTTAATAGTACGAGTTAAAAAGAAAACAATATTCATGACACAGGGAGTTTATATGCTCATTAGATTTGAGGGTATTGGAAAGAGCAACAGTATGTTAGAGGTTGGCAAAATTATATTACTGAGCCAATCAATACCAATGTGGCATTTTTGTTAGTGAATAATTCATATAAATAATGCTGACTTCATTTTAAATATCCTAAATACTGAAGAAAATAGAGGGTTCAATGGGGGGGAAGCAGATGGATCATTTATTTTCTCAGTTAGAGCTGACACATTAGTTACAGAAATTTTCATATCATTTATTTTTATAGTTCACTTTACAGCTGTGTTTATTGTTGTAATAAATAAATACATTATATCCTCTTATTAGAGCAGCAATGGAAATTTCTGGTAACAAAACAGTCACATTCTCACATGACACAAATACCCCAAACGGAATACTAATGACGGAGAATGTATACCCAATCAAAGAATAAGGCCTGTGTGTGGTTGAAGATGAGGGCAGCAAACTCCAGGCTAATGACAAGATAACATTTCACACTTTGGACAGAGGTTATCAGTATTAGAGATGTACATCTCTCATGGTCCTTCTAAGGATACAGACAAGCTTACAAATCTATGTGTATGTTTTCTAGCAGCAAGTGAGCGCTGCAAACTACCGTCCAGGGTAGAGATAGATAAGTTACTGCTTCCATTTTAAATTACCCTCACAACTAAAACAGTGTCTAACAGCCTGGGGGAAAATATCCACAGCAACTTGATGTTTTATAGCTTCATTCATTGTATTAGGAGAAGGGGGTGCTTCATAGCAAATGAATAGCTAGGTGGTTTTATTTTCTCAGAGATGCCCTACAAGGATGGATCTTGGGTGAATCAATCATGTCCCACATGCTTATTGAGCACCTGCAGTCTCTCTAGCACCCTGTTGGAGAGTCATCTGATCTACTTGTGTCCATGTTGACAGGGATTTACACAGGTAGTAGTACAATTTGGAAAACATATTTCCTGATTATTTAATGATATTATTCAACACTATCACTATGTTGACATTCTACCCATTTATGCTATCCCTTGACTATTGAGCCTTGATTAATTATTCACATGGATCTCCTCTTGCCTATGATTTTCGTCCTTGAAAAGTTCTTGGTAAACTGAATTTTAGCCGCTATTAAGGCCTTGAAGTTGGAGTCAGACAGATATAGGTTAAAACCCTGGCTCTTCCACTTCACATCACATACATGACCTCGGGGTACTTACTTAAATTACTATTTTCCTTAGTTTCCTCATCAAAAAATATGAAAATACTAATTGTATCTGTCTCAAAGGATAGTAAAATTACATGAAATAATTACTGTAAAGCACTTTGCAAGGTTCTTGGCATATAGGAAGTGTGATTGTGTTATATATTTACATTACATATAATTCTAGTATAATGTTACATTTAGGCTGAAATAGGGATACAGAATTTGCTGCTATGGGAGCATAGCGTTCAGCTTAATAGTACCTTTTTAGAAAAGTGGTTTCTGAGAGAACACATTATAAGCAAGAAGAATCATCCACCTTTTAAACTGTGTGATTTTGGGCAAATTACTTCAGCTTTCTGAGTTTCAGTGTCTCTCCTCTGTAAAATGGATACCCCCGAGCCCTGGGGCATCTGATATGAAGTCTACATGAAGTGATGTATATATGTATAACACCACGCATGCAGTCGGCACTCAATATACGTTGATTGAATGAAAGCCTAAAAGTGTGAACACAGATTCTGTTACTGTCTTCATCTTACAGGTGACCAAACTGAGGGTCAGAGAGGTGAATTGCTCAAACATCTCATAGCCAGTAAGTGACAAAACTATTATTTCCACCTTGGAACTAAATATATAGCATCTTTTTACAAAAGTCTGACAAATACCAATGTATCTCCCATAAAAGTGGGTTGGTTTAAGGAAGGTAAAAATAAGAGCTGTGCCTTAATATAAAAAAATGAGGGGGATGGGGGTATTGGAACTAAAGAGGAGATGAACTAAAGAACTCATATACATATATGCATAATCAATGGACACAGACAATAGTGTGGTGAAGGGCCTGGGGTGAGGTAAGAGCTAGGAGCAGGGGAGTAAAGGGGAGAACTGGGGTACATCTCTAATATTGTCAACAAGAAAATATTTTTAAAACGAGCTATTCCTAAATAGTTATATCTGAAATCTTTGGCTGTTTGAGAACCAAAGATTGTTAAATTCCAGTTTCAGTGCATTGAGTTAAGAAGATAAATACTACATAGAGCTGTGATAATAGGGTTTTATTTGACCATTTTTCTTTTGGACATTACTGTCTCTTTAAAGTAAATATTTATTCATTGTATTCAGGTCTCTGGATGAGTGATTACCAAGTGCAATGTCTGTGTAGAACATTACTGTGAGTTAAAACAAGACCTGATAATTTCTGTGTGTTTGTTAGGTGTACCGCTTGTGTGCTACCCACACAAAGAATTGTAATGTCATGCCATTAAAAAGGAAATGTAAAGACAACTTTCAAGTTGGTAATTGGAGAACAGTATACTGGAGGGGCTTAGAAGGATGTTGTGTATAAATCAGTGGCTGGGGAAGGAAAGTTGGAGAAAGCCTTAATTTTCATCAAAACCAGCAATAAAATCTTTACTTCATGACTGGTGATAGTGCCTGCTTCTGATTCCTATTTTTATTACATTTGGTGGTAAACCCTGATTTAACACTATTCTGTTGTCTTGGGATGCGAATGCAAATGCCTGGCTAAATTATTCAGCAAACCCATCAGTATTCAGAATGAGTAGGAGCACTCCTGAAGGAAAAGGGGAGAACAGAATCAATGACTGCCCCCCCACCCCCCACCAAACTCAACATAATCCACTCAGAATCTGCCTTAAGTGAAAGGGTAGGTGGAGGGGAGTCGTTTCATTGTGCATCTGAAGAGCTAGGCTTCTGTGACCACTCTGGAGTCCATGCCAGTTCTCTTGTGTCAGCAGCCACCACCTCTTGTGATCTCCACGTTCTCATCCACGCCATTTTCTAACCACATTTCAGGTCACATAATGGCATTTGTCAATCCAGTCAGAATCTGCCTTAAGTGAAAGGGTAGGAGGAGGGGGGTCTTTTCATTGTGCATCTGAAGAGCTAGGCTTCTGTGACCACTCTGGAGTCCATGCCAGTTCTCTTGTGTCAGCAGCCACCACCTCTTGTGATCTCCACGTTCTCATCCACGCCATTTTCTAACCACATTTCAGGTCACATAATGGCATTTGTCAACTATCATGTTACGAAGAGGGAACTGCTGTTATTTTGCACCTGTAGCTGTCTTTTGTTCCCCATCATTGCACACAAATTACACCAGCAAACGTTTATTGAAACTGTATGCTGGATGGATTGCAACTTCACATTGCGCTTCAGTACCTGGAGCTCCACAAATACAAAATTTGCTTACATTCTAATGCTTGAGTCTTACCTCTTCCTCTTGTTATATTTCCTCTATGTAGACTCCCTTCATGCCTTAACTAACAGTTGCAATTCTGGTCTGATCTGTTAGAAAACAAACTAATGGCTCCATTCTTTGGACACATCCTATTGTGTTTTATATTATTATCATGTTATGGAAATGGTTGCATTTCTCTTGGTTATATGCATTGTAAACCCCAAATAAATATAATGTCTTAAGAATTCCATAAAATCAAAGAGCCATGCCTTAAAAAATTACAAAAATCTTAGACTTTCACAGCCACAGTTTTATTTGTGTTCTAAACATTTTGTGTGGTAGGATGTCTTGATGATTCTGTATGAAAAATGAAGAGACTAGGACCAATATTACACAGCCTGCAATAACTCAGAGATAATGAGTCTAGATATTTCCACAGTCCTTTAATATGTTTTATGCCTCTATTTTCATCTTTATGTCAACAATAAGGATTGGGCTCTATAGATGCTCTGTAAATGTGTATGATTGAAATATAAAATATGTGTATATATTAAGCTTTATAGTTAATAAGTTCTACTTGCTGGGGATATAAAGATGAAACAAACCAACTCTGTTTCTTCTACCATCAAAATGTTTGCAGTCTTCCCTGATGGCCGGTGTGGCTTAGTTGATTGAGCTTTGTCCCATGCACCAAGAGGTCACTGATTTGATTTTCCATCAATGCACATGTCTGGGTTTCAGGCTTGATCCCCAATAGGGGGCGTGCAGGAAGCAGCCCACAGATATTTCTCTCTTATTGATGTTCCTCTTTCTCCCTTTACCTTCCTCTCTCTAAAATCAATAAAAATGTATTTTTAAAAGTAATAACAAAAATAATAATAAACAGAACCTATCATTTTTTTGGTATCTAGTTAGTACTTAATAAGTTATTGGAGAAAGCTTGATTAAATTATAATAATACATTTCCTATTGTTCTGTAACAAGTGGAAAAATTACTAAGATTAAAAGTTCATTATGTAAGACAAAATATCCAGTGAGTTTTTAAAAATAATTATTTTTTTTCTATTAGAGTTTACATCCAATATTATTTTGTATTAGTTTTAGGGTAACAGTAGTGGATAGCCAATCATATACTCTGCAAAGTGTTGCCCTGATATTTCCAGTACCCAAATGACACCATACATAGTTATTACAATTCTATCTATCTATCTATCTATCTATATG
>NW_005356043.1:685400-722102 GCF_000412655.1 Myotis brandtii
AGCCTAAGCCACTGTTACAACTGGACTACTGGACAACTGGACGACCAGCCGGTAGCTATGATGCACATAGACCACCAGGGGGGAGATGCTCAATGCAGGAGCTGCCCCCTGGTGGTCAGTGCGCTCCCACAGCGAACATCCTGCTGCTGGCCAACTTCCCGCAGTCTCTCCCCCAAGGCCGTCTGGCCCCAATTGCCCAATCCGCCAGCTGTGCACGAATTTGTGCACTGGACCTCTAGTTGATTATATTTCCCATGCTGTATTTTACATCCCTTGTTAATCCCTTCAGCTTTTCCATCCAGTTCCCCAAACCCCCTCCCATCTGGTAGTGACATATTTTTAATGTAATGTCTAAGGATGTTTCATTTTGTAAGCACACTGAGTACAGAAAATCTTATATTTGAATTATCAGTAAATACTTATTTTTAGCAAATAGTACTGAATTTATCTTAAATACATGTTCCACTTTATATTGTTTTATGCAAAAAAAGCCATAAGCCCTCAAAAAGAGTCAATATTGTTCATTTCTGCATAGAAGATTTATTTGAGAATATTTTCCTTCTCCTTAAGTTCCTCTTAGAATATTATTTAAAAATAATACTATGGGAAAAAAATGATTCTTTTAAGTCTTATGTTTCAGAAATGACTGAGATTTTTAAGTATCTAAAAAAAACCAGTCCATGTGGAAATAAATATCAAATTCAATTTTACTAAGATACTATGGTTTTGTTAGCAGTGATGAAAAATAAAATAAAAGGAGAGTTGCTTTAGAGAAATTCAGAATCAATCTTATTTAATGGTGACTGCTCAGTGGCTTGCAGAAAATAAATTTATCTTGATTTAGAACAACAGTAAGTTCATAATAGAAAATAAAGTTAAAACTTGATTCTAAAGTAGGACAGCAATGCTGCCTATTTGGCAAAATAGAAGAAAACATTCAGCTCAGACTTGCTATAATATTAATCTACTTCCTGTTTACAAAATTGTTAATATCTGTGGCAGGAAACAGGGCATCATAGGCTGACTTCTGTAGTCAGCAGCCTGGTTGGAGAATGAAATTACCTTGCCTCAGAATATGATTTGTTTGCTTATGTTGCTTGTATTGCAAATAAATTTTACTTCTCATTTACGCTTTAATATTTTATATGAACTATATAAACATATTTTAGAAATTCAACATCTTTTCCTATTTTTTTTTACCATTCTCAAATAACTGAAATTTTTTCTAGGTAAGTCAACATAAGTTGCAGAAGCTGCTATCTATTTCATTTGCATAAATTTTAAACAGATGTATTGAGTCTCAGTGACATCCAAGGCATTATGCAGGCTAGAAATTGAAGATACATAGAAAACCTGTCCATGAGGGGCATGTAACCTAGTCAGGAAAAAGGAATATATGTGGCAACAGATGAATAGCAGTTCCATGAAGTGAGTCTAAGATCCACGTTGGAGCCCTTGACCTCTGCTTTGGGGCAGCGAGGATTATCCATTGGGTGGGTGTGGGCCCTTACAGTCTTCACTCAAGAGCCCTCACCCCAGTTCTTTTTACACCAGAGTAAATATCCTGCTGCTTGCTGTTGTGTATTTTAGAACTTCTCTTAGAACTTTATTCAGGCATCTTGGGCTCCATTCATGTAATCAGTGTTTACTCTTGGAAGAAAATCTTGGCTTTTGTCTCTGCAGACACTTACATGAAAGTTTAGGTGATAATCCAGATGAAATGACCATATTTCTGTGGCTTCTAAATGTGAGCAAATATAAGAATGAGAATATAATAGAAGAAAGGATAAATACCCTTAAAGTACCAATTAAACATTAAAAAGTAAAAATCATATAAGATCCCAGCCATTCTCATGAATAAGTAAGGAGACATTAAGAAAATTGGGGCCACATAAACTGAACCACAAGGATGAAAAATGCTAGCAATTGTGTTTATTATTAAGATGAATCAACTCCATAGTCAATCCACAGATTTCTTACTGTGGAAGGAGCCCACCTGATTTTCTAACTGAAACAAAGATAAGCAATGTGAAGAGGATTCAATAATTAAATTCCTCCCCCCCAAATTTCTATCTTTTCTTGGGTGGTTTTCATGATTTTATAAATCCCACCCTGTGAGGATGCCCCTAGAGTTACCAGCCTTTAAGGATTATAGATTGATTATATTGAGGGAGATGGCAGAATTATTATACTTTGTTGTATTTTTGTATGAGGTAATAATACAACACATGTCAGTCCATGAGAAAATATGTAGAGCAAGGAAAAGAGGAAACACCTGATCAGTATTTGGGAAAAATACACACACACACACACACACACACACACACACACACACAGACATTTTTTTTAAGAGCAAGGGTCAATCACATTGACCTGAGAAGTTCGTTTTGAATACCTGATCTTGGGATGATGCAAATGCTCAATGATTCCCTGGGCCATGGATTTCCTCTCTTTTCTTGTTTTCATCTTTCTAAGAAAACCTGGAAGATTTTTATTAACAAACTTAACTCTCCTGAAAAAATGATACTTACTTGCCAAAGCTTCTGCCATTTCTCACTTATGACCTCCTTCGTATAAAAGTATTAAAAAAATCCTAGGTCCTGTCAAAGTCTCCTTTGCTCTCAAACTGGTTGTTTTTATGATGCCAAGTTCAAAGGTGAACTCTGGAAATTGGAGGGAGAGAAATACAATTAATGGTTTGCAATTATACAGTCTATCCATTTATCTGGTAGACTCTCTTCTCTCTGCTCTAGCTCTAATGTTCAGTTGTTTGTTTCTAAGCATCATATGTATGTCCCAGCTGATTAGGAAACGGAGACACACACAAACACACACTCCTTCAATGAACTGAGGTTAATTGGGTCATGAAGGGAGGGGGATTTGCTTCTGCTCATGAGACTATCTTCTTGAGAAAGATCATTCTCAGTACTAAAGCTGTGGGATGTTGGTAGTTACCAGCCATGCTTCTCTTTTGGGCACATGTGAGGATTCACTCTTGACTTGACTGCAATGTGCTCCTGCTGTTCTTGCTACTTTTACATTCTAGTTTTGGTCTCTTTCCCTATGTACCTGTACCCCATTCCAGCTTCTTTTTCTGTGTTCTCTGCTGGTGTGTCTGGGTTTTGATGAAAATGCATTCCTAATGCTGCCATTCTCTGGTCTTAAATTTAAATATTAATAAGCATGTGATGGTCCTGTGAGATGATGGTCCCCAGAACGTAGCATACATATGTTTTATTTTTCCCACCTGCTTGAATCTTTTGGTGCTTTAGGCTTCTCTTATGTACAAGACACAAAGGGAAAATCATCTGGCTATTTTAATACAAAATTAAAATCCATGAAAGACAATACAGACTGTAGGAAGGGCCATAGAATAACTTTTTGATGATTTTAATAACTTAAAAGCTGTTAGTAAAAAGAGTGTTGTTGAAAGCAATTATTGTTGGTGGTAGTAATATTAATGGACAGGATCAGAGGTTGAGAGCTGGAGCAAGAGGCAGTTACACCTGTAGATAACATTAAAGCTGATTCAGTAAATCCAGGTATAGGCTAGGTCAGCTGGTTCCTTCCAGCCTCTCCCATTGTCACATTTCCTCCCAACACCATGTCTCCAGCCAAACCTCCAGGGCATCTCCTTTCTCCAAGGCTTCATCTGCCAAGAGGCAGTGAGCTAGAGGCCCTGTTTGTGGCTCTACAGTGAAGTTAATTTAAAGCTTTAGGCTGTCTTCTCTGTTTGTGTTAGAAAAAGTCTGGAAAATTATTGCAACTATCAGAGGTGGAAGGTGGCTACAAGAGAAGCAACAGGATATGGTGAAAAACAAAAGCTTTGGTATCATAGCAACCAATATTCAAATCCCAACACCACCACTTCTAGCCTATGAGAACTTGGACAATTAACTAACTTCTGTGAGCCTCCATCGTCCGCCTCTGAAATGAGAACTATAATGCCTATTCTGTAACTTTCTTTGTGAGGGTTAATTAACGTATATGAAGTAGTGGAATACGTGGTATAAAACTATATTTGTGTCTCTCTAGCTCTCCATCCATCCATCATCTTCCTGTCTTTCTGTCTGTCTGTCTATCTAATCATCTATCTCCAGACTGTGCCCATAGGGAGTTCAGTATTAAGGAGCATTACAAAAATACTTAGCAGAAATACAGGTGTGGTTTTAATTTCTGTTTACTAGTTTTTCAGTTTGCACTGAGAAAGAAAATCAACAACTTAATGGCTACCCACTGGAGTCTATCGCCCTCCCTGTTGTGAAAGGGGACACTAGAGATTTTCTAAGACCCATCATTTTTGCAATTTTGATTAATTATTCAGTAAACAACATTTTCATTACTAAATTATGCATCTTATTTCCTTCATCTCCTGTTTGCCCATGAAGTTCATTGTTCTACTTAATTATAATTACTCTTTAATCACCATGTTATGGCATTAATTGATGTTACATCAAGCCAATAACAATGTTATTCTACATAAAACTCATAAACTCTCAGTGGTCAAACATAACCCATAGTTGGTCAATGGTTACCTGTCTCTCTTCTCAGGCTGTTACTTTATTTTTCCTTTCTAGCAGATTTTAAATGACTTTTTAATAGCTTAGATGTTTTCAAATTATTGTTTGCTCACAATATGATCATCTATTTACTCTGTCTTATCCACAACCTCAGTCTCTCAAAAGACATTTTTGCCCTATACTCTGTTACTAATAGCCTAGGTCAGTGGTCAGGAAACTTGTCTGTGGCCTATTCTTGTATAGCCTTTAAGCTAAAATTGATTTTTATATTTTAAGTAGCTATACACAAACACATAATGCAAGAAATATGGGCTAAAGAACAAGCAAATGTCAACTGAAAGCATAACTTATTTACTATTTAGCCTACGGAAAAGTTTGCCAATCACTGGACTAGAAATAGTCTTTCTATTCATAGAAATTCAGAGATAAAGTGTTAATTTCAGAGCCATAGTTCTGTTTTGTGTCCTCCTTAAGTACTGGCCCCTTATCACAAATTCTTAATCCCCATGCTTGTTATTTCATTATATAGTTTTGTCATCATCTGCATCTTTCTCTCTCTCTCTCTCTCTCTCTCTCTCTGACTCAAAGCAGCAATAAGTAGGAGGAAAAAGGGTATAGACTTAATATATTGTTCCATCTTCATTTGTCATATGACCTTGTTTGAGTCCATTCAATGCTTCTGGCCTTTAGTTTCATCATCTGTAAAATGGAGGAGCTTAACAGAAAAGCAGCAATAAGTAGGAGAAAAAAGGGTATAGGACTGTGTTAAAGGAGACTTGATATCTTGTTCCATCTTCATTTGTCATGTGACCTTGTTTGAGTCCAGTCAATGCTTCTGGCCCTTAGTTTCATCATCTGTAAAATGGAGGAGCTTAACAGAATGGTGTTGGAAGTCCTTTACAACTCTAACATTCTAGAATTGAATCTCACGTAAATGCAAGAATCTTTAAATTGCTTAGAGGCTAAAAGAGCCCTAATGCTGTACTGGGTGAGAACTGAGAATTTTTTGTTCTTCTTGAGTAACAGAGACAGAATGCTCAGACCTCTATTGACATTCAATTTAATCACAGGAAATCCCTTTCTTTTATAGAACTGATATCAAGCTTGTTGCAACTTCCATCCATTGGTCCCAGTTCAACCCTCTCAGTAGACATAGAATTAGGATAGGTCCAAAGACATGAGAACCTAAGTTCTCCATGGGCTTAATGAGGAACTCAGCATGCCTTAGTGGAAGCATCAGTGGCTTCAGACATCTGGCTTCTTTATCCCGCTGCAAAGTCAAAGGTCTCCAGTGTATCTATAAGCTTTCTAATATCTATAGCAACAATCCTAATCAAGCCAAAGAAGAGAGGATAGCAACAGCAGTTCTACCTATAAATCCTGCCATTTTCCTGCAATGGCTCATGTACACTTTGGCCTTAATTCTTTCTTTGGAATCAGCAGAAAAGAATCATTCTGCTTTCTGAAACAGGTAGAATGACAGATCAAAATACATATAAAAATGGTTCCCTGCTTTCCGATGCCTGGGTTCATAAAAGTATTAAACCGTTCTAATAATCAATTTTAAAAGACTCTACTAAGGATAAAATAAATAAATCTATTCGATGTTGTAAAAGTTCTGAAACTTTAGGTGTTTATAAAAAATGTATATACAACAAAGGTACAAATGTATAACCCATTATAAAATACCTTTATATTTCAACATATATTATGTTTTACTTTATTATTATTGTATGAGTCCCGCAAAATCTTATGGGAATCACACTCTTCCAGAAAAGAAGAATATACCAGGCTAACAATTTTATATGGGGTGTTGTTTTTATCCTAATATTAGTATACTGCATTATTAATTATAAGTCATTGATATTGTTTCCTGTGCTGTAGCTTTGTCTTAAGCTTAAAAGGCATGGATTTACTAGGCCCAGAAATTCAATTTGAACTAAGTTATTATATTATGGATCCAAGGAATGTAATTCATGAGAAACTCAGAGTAGTTGTACACAGTTTCTTTAAATGGTGAGACTTGATGAAGTATTAAAGAAAAAACCAGCGCCTGCTGTAATAGAGATTTAACTCTAAAAATGGGTAAAAATCTATATCAGATCACTTCTTTTGGTACAATTTCATATCATCCAGGCCCCACATTTTATACAAGTAACTGTAGCAATAATGTTTCTTATAATCTTGGACTTGTTGTGTGTGGGTGAAAATTGACAGAGCCTTACTTCATCTTCCACTCAACAACTGGATCACCTTTGACCAATGAAAGTGAGAGAAATTCAGTAAATGCTTTCCCTTTTCATTCCTCAGGTGAAAATACCTGCGATGAATCTCTTAGGCCCCTCAGAAGGTTCCTTAGGATCCAACACAAGTAACCCATAGCAGTAGAAAACTCAATGTGGCCTCTTTATATTGGCTTTCTCTCCTTAACTCCTTTGTCACCTCACTCCTGAGATTACATTCCCGGGGAATATAAACAAGTGTGTATTTAGTATCCATTGCTACGGCATGAAGTTCTGACCCAGGCCTGTGTGCTGGGAAGTGTGAGTTATTTCTTCCACCGAGAAAGGTTCTTACCCAAGATCTTAAGGACAGGAGTGTCTTTTTTTGAGCCAAGATGTCAGAGATCGAGGAACTTGAATTTAGCAGAGATTAGTTTCCAGACTGTAGGTTATCAGGTTTATTTTAGAAGGAGAGTCAAGTCTCAGTACAGATCAAGTATATTCATTAAGTTAAGGCATCAAAATGTGGGGGCAGGAAACTTAATCCTGAAAAGAAGCTGCTGGAGGCCAGAGGCCCTTAGAGATTCTGGGAGAAGTTGATAAGGATATAGAGTTGGATATTCTGGCAAATGAAGTCAACAATTTCAGGCAGCTAAGATAAAGAAAGGAGTTTTCTGACTTCATAGTATACTGGACACTTTGTACTTTTAAAACTGATGCTGCACATTTACCCAGTAAAGATATGAAGGGAAAAGCATTTTCTTTGGGATTCAGGCATCAGTGGGAAATAAGTTCATAAATACTTGTTAGAAGTATAGACTCATTGCGTTGAACATGGCAGAAATCTAATACAAACTGGTTTAAGAAAAAGGTAAATGCATGGGCTCATCAAATTAAAAAGTTTAGGATAAAGCTCAAGTGATGTCTTGATTAAAATGGCTTCTCTACATCTCTCTGTTCTGCATTCTATTTTGGCTTCATTATAAAGCCCTTTTATGGTGACCCCTGCAGTTCAAGGTAAACATCCTATTAGCATCAAACCAGCAAATGTTCTGTCAGTGATTCTAAGCTTGGGTCACATGTCTTTTCCTCAACCAATCAGATGTGATGTTCCAATTGGCCATTTCTGAATCACATGCCAATTCCTGGAGCTGACTACAGGAATGATGGGACAAACTACTCTATCCCAACGACATGATTTGAGAGGGGCAGATGGGTTGTTAACAAGAGAAAATGTAGATGGGTTAAATAATAGGCTGACCAAAACATTTGTTTAATCTATGCTTTCATTCTCCTGACGTGACTTGCCAGAAGCTTTGCCAGAATGAAAAATTGTGAGATTGCTTTTTTCCTCCCAGCCCTTTGCCTCAAAAGCATGTGTAGATACCTCTTAGTTGGTCTCAGATCTAATTTACCCTGCTCTTCTGACAAATACACATCTCTTTACAAACACTTCATTAGTTTTGATGTTTGCCTCAGATGTCTACTGTGTTTGAAGGGTTTCTTTAAGCTTTGCTGCCATCTTTGCTGAGTGCTCTTGTGGGCTTTTCCTATTTTCCTCAGGCTCATCACTCTTGGGATACTTCTGGCTTCATCAATATTTGTTAACACCGCTTGACATTCTGTGTATGTGCATTCAAGCAGTGAGGTAGACCGATGGAAGTCATCAGACTCTTGCCGATGAGTTGTGTCAAGTACTAGGAAGTCTTTATAATGAAAAGAGGGGCAGGCAATAACCTTCTGATTGCCCAGTTTATCATGGGACTAACAGGAAAGAAGTAATAAGTGACACTGGGTTTACTGAGGCAAGAGAGAAGGATGCTTTATTGACTATATCTATTAGAGTCTCTTAATTTTTATCCAAGTGGGGGAATATACAGTCTTTGGAACTGGCCTATACAGGAATTTCTGCCATCTAGTGTGGGTCTTAGGTAAACACAGTTCCTGGTGTCCACCCTGCAGCCGACCAGTTGTGCAAGGGATCCTTTTCCAAATCCTTAACTGGGACAGGCACTTCAGCATTGACTCATGATATTTGAACTGCACAATTCTGTCCTCAAAAACATTATTAGAGATTGAAGGTGTTGCAGTGCTGGGTCAACAGTGAGAGGTTCACACTGTTCAGTGGCTCAGTTGATTAGAGCACTGCATCAATAAGCCAAGGTTGGGGACTTGATCCCCAGTCAGGGCACACACAAGAAGCAACCATGAGTACATAAATGAGTGAAGCAACAATCAATGTTTTTCTCTCTTCCTCCCTCTCCCTACCTCTCTCTAAAATCATTAGTGAGTACATAAATGAGTGAAGCAACAAATCAATGTTTTTTTTCTCTCTCTCCCTCTTCCTCCCTCTCCCTACCTCTCTCTAAAATCATTAAATAAAATTTTAAAACACTGATGGGTTCAATTCCTGTGAGGCTCAGTTAACATTGTCCCTTGCTTAGTGCTGCCTCATTAGTCATTTTTAAGGTAGGGTGATTATACCATGAGGGGGTGTGGAGTAGAAGCATATTGGATCAAAATAAAAGGATTTTTCTTGTGGGAAGAGCCCTCTGAATGCATGAGTCATTGATGATGAGTCAGGAGCATAATTTCAAATATAAAGCACCTCTAGCATCTAAAGCAAGAATCATACATGAGTGGGTGGTCAACCTTACCCCACCATAGAGAATTGACCAGGGCTCTTCATCTCATCATGTATCAAGAAGATAGATTTCTGATATCTTAACACTGGATCTTGTTTTATTTCCCTATCTTCCAGCAAGCTTCCTTATAAATATCCTTTTTTATATATAACTATCAGGATGAATGCACCATCCCTATGCAAATACTTCTAGAAAAAAAGAGTTATTCTATAGTAATGAACTTTTGATAGTGTGACTATATTTTAATTTCTGAAATTTTGAAAATATCTAAATTTAGCATATCAGTCAGGAAGAAGAATGATGGAATGTCTGCTTTGAAACCTGGATATGCCCTCCTTGGGAGACTTATGCTATCTCTTATGGCCAACACAAAGAAGTTGCTAAAGTCACATTTGCTCCTTAAGAATTCCCTTCTGGGCTGAGAGAAGGCCCATACTGTCTAGGAGACTGAAACTTCCAGGCAGCTGGGTCTGTGGCATAAAACACAATGCTGAAATATAGAAGACATTCGAAACTGGTAAAGAGAATAGACCAAGTGTCCTGTAATCACAGTGTTTAGCTTCTGGGGATAAGTAGACAAAAATTATAAGTATAAATAAGTCAAATATATGATATGCTAGTGAAAAAATAGAGAGAAATCAAATACCTGTCATTTTATTGAAGGGATCTGAGATGGGAAAACAATGTTTAGCTTAGACATTTACTCAATTACTATAGAATGTTCTGCTCTTTCTTCTCTAGACACATCTACCTATTTCTTGAAAACATCTGGCATGATTCTATCTCAGATCTCTTGTATTCCCTCTTGCTCTTCTTCCATCTAGGCATGACTCTCTTCTTCACCTGACCATCTGATTATTTCTGACTTGCATTAAAAACTGAGTGGGACTTGAAGCAGGGCATGAATTTACAGTCTGGTTGAGAAACAAAGAAGAATTCATGTAAAATGTTAATGACATAAAATACTCTAGTATTAAGCATATAATTGCATGATGTAGACTGTTGTGTGAGGTTAAACAGAGACAGAGGTCTGTTAGGGGAAGCCTAGTAGGGTACAGGTAGGTCTACAGGCAAAACAATAGCATAAGAAAGGACAGTAATGTGGGAAAGGCAGCCAACCACACGGTAAGTTTTCCAATGAGAGCTTTGTGATAGATTGATGCTAGGAGGAGAGGTTTAGAACTAAATTGGTTATTGTGGGGGAAATGTAGAGTCCCTTTGGAGATTGAAATGGCCTTTTCTTTTTGTGGTCATAGATTTTTAAGGACCATTCAAGGTCAAAGCTCCTTGGTATTAGCTTCATATCACAAGAGCAACAAGAGTCATAAATAGGCAGAGAGATCCAATGATGGTTTTGAATAGTTTCTGCTTTCTTTATATGTCCTTCTTTAAATTTTCTTTTAAAGTAGTTTGACTTAGATTAATGAAGATAGGCTAAGATAATACATAACAATGAAAGGAATAAATATTGATTGGTGGGCAAGGCCCTCCAGCATAGAGACTAGGAAAATTATTGAGAAGGAATACCCCTCATTTTCTCACATTTATAGAGAAGAATCTCATTTGATTTTAAATACCCACTCAGTTAATATTTCTATTTATATCTGTCAATGAGACCCTATAAAAGTTTAGCTTAGTGGGGAAAATATTGAGATCTTCAGGTAAAAGATAAAGCAGACAAAAGGAATTATTTATTAACTCCCAAGACCAGTATTGTTTTATTTTATCTAAAAAAAATATTAAAGTTTGGCAGATACTGGGAAGAAATTCACTTTTCAATAACCAAGAATCATGTATTTATCTCACAATAGCTGCAATATTATTTCTTTTATTAGTCCTTTCACACACTAGCTGCTGCCTGCATTCCTTCATTTCTTGTCCCTTCGCTCTCATTTCTCTGAGAGAGAAAGAATATTAGTATAATTACTGTGAATTGGGTGGATCTCTGATAGGTAGTCTGTACATTATATTCTTAAGGGAATATCATTCTATTTTTGCTGTTATATATCTACTACATGGTACACTTTCCACTCTTCATCCCAGTACACACCAAAAGCAAGCAGTGATCTGCTTAAAGGGAAGTAAACTTTGCTGAGCAGCCCTGGTTTCTGATGGTGGTATTGTATTCTAATAAAGGTGGGTGTAAAGAGTGGAAGGGAGGTACATTTAAGTTTATAATGAGGATGATCCTTTATCATTCCAGACAGATCCTGTGCTCTGAGTCGGCAGTAATGAAATAAGAGCCTCAAGACTCATAAAAACATAAATAAGCTGCCTGGTAACAACTTTATTGTAACTATGCTGTGAGGAAGCCCAGAATGCCCATGTAGGTTTCTCTTATGGACATTAGTCGCGTGGGGAGGAAACTAGAACAATCTTAGCGTTCCATTTAAGGGGCAGCTCTTCCCTCAAGTATCCTCACCCATGTAGATCCGGTGTGAAGGGAACTATCAACTATGAAAACATGAGCAGACCAGCTCGTGAGAAAAAGCTTTAAACTTCAAGCCAATAAATCTAAAGGCAAGTGGACATGAGAGTGATGACTCCTTGTGAAAGATGATTATAAGATAAAGGAGAGACCGGCGGTCTAAAGGGCGGGAGAGTAAGAAAGAGCTCTGTTACCTGCACATTAAAAAAAAAATGCCAGCTGGCATTCTCTACATTATTCCTTTTCCCCTCCCCAGAAGCACAAAGAACTCTCTGCCATTCCGAGAGGGGCACTTTTCTTTTTAAATCTGAACATATCTATTTTCATTATAGGGAAAGGACTTAGAAGATGCCCAAAGGAATATTAGTCCTATTTTGTTATTTTTCTGTTCACCTTCATTAGATCTCTCTCATTTAACTCCCTCCCTCAGCAGTGATTCAGAATAATGACATCAGACCGAGTTTCCATGAAAGTAAAGTCAAATAGGTTACCTCTCTAATCTAATTAATTATTGTCCATGTTGAGAAGGATTCTTAAAAAAGAAAAAAAAAACAGACTTGGGAAAGTGAAGTAATTATTCTTGGTTACAAAACATGATTAACTACATTTCTATTAGGTAATCGCACTAATTGAGATAAAGATGCAGGATTCTTGGGAAGGAACTGACTCCAGCTCATAAATTGCTCTTTCATACCAGCCTCAGGACTAACTCATTGGAATTCTGGGTAGGCATTTCACATGCATTGTCTCACTGAATCCCCACAATGATTCTACAATGATTCTAATGGTTCATTGAATATCCCTAAACAGTGACTGGCACGGTCAATAATAAATAGTTAAAACTGAATTGATACACAATAAGAAACAAGTGTAGTCCAGATTATCTTTAATGGCTACATTTAGAAGATTGCCTTTTTGAGAACAGAAAAACAAGTGGGCAAGACAGTGTGAGGGGCTGTGTTCATTCCCTATAATGAAATCATTCAATAAAGTTGTGCTGTAAGTGTGACTATAGAGAAGATCCGGAAGTAGTGGGATGGTATAGTTGTCTTTATTGTAAGATCATTTCAAACACAAGTTCAATGTAGGTGACTATTTCCTAAATCTCACTTGTTTTTATACTTTCCTATGTATCTCATTTCCTTTGGAAATGATTTATATGAACCTGCAATGGAAAGTAAAACAGTGTTGGAGAGGAGAAAGAAGTTATCTTCTATCGTGTCTCCATTCCTTTACATAAAGCAGGGGTAGAAAACCTTTTTTTCTGACAAGTGCCATTTGGATATTTATAACATCATTTGGTTTGGCCCTGCCAAGGCATTAGAGGTGAGTTAATTAAATGTTGGACCAAATATAGCAGGCTAATTTGTAAGCTGATAATTTTGTATGTACATAAACTGCCTTGTCCTCTGTGAGACACAAACACTGGATTTTTTTCCCCTCCTACTAATCTGAATATTCCTGGAAGGCAATAGCCTTTTGTGTTTTGATCTAAATATCTTTCAAATCACCTGGCTGAGTGCTAAGCAAATAGTGAGGATTCAATAATAAGTGAGGATAAATAGCAAGGAATATACTCCTGGGAGCAGTAACTTAGCTATTGACATTTTAAAATATGTAGAAGGTTGAAAGTAGGTGGGGGGTTACAAGAGAGCATCATTTTGTGTGTGTGTGTGTGTGTGTGTGTGTGTGTGTGTACATATGCACACGCATAATGGGTGAAAAGACTAAGATGTCAAATTAAACCAACCTTCACTGTTTTACCAAAGTACAATCTATAATAATAAAAGTTTAATTGCTAATTAGACCTGACGTCCTCCCAGACATCCTTCTGTCTTTCCAGATGAAGCTGGGGCTGCAAGGAAAGCCGGGGTCTGGGTGCCAGAGGGAAGTCGGTGCCGGCAGCTGGGGGGGGGGGGGGGGGCTCTTGCACAAATTTTCATGGGGCGGGAAGGAAGGCCTGCTCTTGCACGAATTTCATGCATCGGGCCTCTAGTTCTATCTTAGTTTGAAATGAGAGTCCAAACTGCCTTCTGCAGTTGTTTGGTAGAGGGAAGAGGGTTGTATGCCTTTCAGAACCCAAACTGGCATCCGGTTACAACCTAGAAACCAGATGTGACAATGACACTTCTCTCAGGAGCCCATGCTGTTCTCAGCTGGCCCCCACAGTCATGGTGGAGGGCATTTGGGACAGGAGCAGAGAGTCTTTCTTGGATTCTCCAATTAGGGGATGTGTCTCAGACAATTGGGGCGTTCTATCCTGAGGTGCTCTAATCACCCAACATATACTCACCCTAGAATTGACTTTTCTCCCAGGTACCCCGGTGTTGCAGTTTAAGTGCTTCCTATTGTCATGAAAATTATATGTCAGAGTAACTAATTACAGGTTACAAAAATAAAAAGGGGACAGGAAGAAGCCTTGGAGTAACTACTGAGCAGAGTCAGGGGTGGACCTAAGCTAATTGGCCTCCTGATAGGATTCTTCGCCAAGGTCTCCAGGCAGCTCTTTCTTTTAATGAGCCTTTGCCAAGATGAGAGGCTTCTCGAAGCCCTCAGGTACAGTGTGGAATGGCTCAAGAGAATAAACTGTAACAGCCCCAAGGTTTTTGGACTCAAATAAGATGTCACCCAAGAATATGAAGTATAATTTCATTTTCATTATTTTACTCAATTTCTACTATAACTGGGAACAAGTAAACTTACGTGTATTTTATGGGTAAGATGAAACTGAGATGAGGAAATATTTGCTCTGTGCAGCAATTCCTGAATTGAAACTCAAGTGCTCCCATGATCAATGACCATATCTCACAGCCAGGTCATTGTTAGGCATAGTGAGGGAGAAACAGGTAATGAGAGATGAGAGGTTGAAGATACTTGTCTTTTTCTAGTCCATCGGGATGTCTCCAATGTAAGCCTGGGTTCCCATGGGAATAATATAGTAAGAAGGTTCTTCTAAAAGCCCATGTTAGCCCAGATAGTCTCTATGAAAATGTTCTATTTAGTATATACTCTGATCTAGATGCTGTGATATTTTTCTTTACATTCATTTTATTATCTTATCTTTAGCCCATGTCTCTGGGGTGTATAGGCATTTAAAGCTGAGAAAAGTGGGGCTTTGAGAGGTTATATAGCTAGTGCGTGATGGAGCAGTGATTTTATTTTAGACCATTTTGACTTCAAAGCCTCTCCATCAGTGCACACACTGCGTACTGTGTCCTTTCTGTGCCTAGAAAACACAGGGTGCTCCTGAATCCTGGATGAAACGTGAGCTTCCAGCTTTACAAGCAGAACACTCAGAGGGAGCATTGGAGATGGCCAGGTTCTGAACCTGCCTCTGTCATCTCAACCGGCTCCTGTGAGTTGAGGAATAAAATTAATTCAAGGCAACGGGACAAGGGGCAAGAGCGAGGAGGTAAAATAAATCTGAGAACATTTTATTTTCAAAGGGAACAACGTTTATGTAGTTACTGCCCCGCACTGCCTGCCTATCTGTAATGCAACTCTGCTCTCAATGTAATACAGAGCTTTCTCCAAATGAGCAGGATGGGCAGAAATGCGATGAACGTGTAAAGCAATCCCCGAACACAAATACCATCAGGATGCCCTGTTCCAGAGGAGGGAGCAGTGCCCTCGCTGCGGTACATTTCAATTTCCCGTGTCTTCACATCAAAGGAAGGCCGTTTGTAATAATAGGCAGCTCTGTTTACTTCTTCATTCCTTCCCCCAGGATAGGAAAAGGGAAATAAGAAAATAATGTTTCCTTTATTTTTTCCCCCGTTTCAAGCTGATGAAATTTTTCTAAAATTAAAAGGAATCTGGGTAAGTAAAGGTCAGGTCAGCCTTGACACTTTCTTCATCAATAGTAAATCGACACCTAGCTGTCTTTGCTTCTGGCACTTTTATTAAATCAAGAGGCTTGAAGCTGCCATCATTATGGGCTAGTACAGCATAGAATATATATCCAGAATTATCAATGGCAGAGGCAAGAGGCAATTATTATTTAGGTGAGCATATTTATTTTATATGCATAACGGCACTGTAAATAGACCACCCTATTAACTCCAGAGATAATTACTTTTCCACAGAAAACAATGAGGCAATTGTGTTGTACAATTCTGTTTACTGGGAGGCTTTGTTCCTCTGTGACATGCTGTAGTACCCTTTTTATATCCCCAAATGTATAGACTCTTAGAGAGGTTGGATGGACTTCTGTTAAGAAATATAGTCTGTAAAAGGGAAGAAAGTCAATAGTATAACAATTAAGGGACAATTAAAGTGGAGGAGGAAAAATGTAACAGTGAAGTATGCTTGGCAAACAGGGTTTGGGGTTGACCTCCATTAGGAACATAGTAGGAACGAATTAAATGTTTAATAAATAGCAGAGTTAGGCAACTAATTGGATGAGGGAAAAGTTAATTCTGAAACTTGCATGAATGTATTATTTAGGATAGAAGAATCAAATAGAAGTAGGTGAAGCTGTAAATGCATTTATGTAGTACTGCAATGAGCACTATTGTACATTCAGTGTGATTTGCTTGAGTACATCTGTGAGCTCAGAAGAATTAAGAGATTGTTTTAGGGCCACCATTTAAATACTTCTTTAAGATTAAACCTATTATTTTGAGGTCATTATAGATTCTCAGCAGTCATAAGAAATGATACAAAGATCACATGTACCATTTTTGGAAGGTAATATCTTGTAAGATTACAGTAATATAGCACAAGCAGAATATTGATAGTGATGTCATTTATGTAGAGAGCAGCTCCATCACTGTAAGAATCCCTGATGTTGCTCTACTGTAGCTACACCCAATTTCCTTTGACCATTTGTGTGCACTTGGATTTATGTGTTTTGGGGAGGAAGACAACAGAGGTAATATGCCATTTTCATGACATCATATCAAGAGAAAATACTATTGACATGACTTATCACATTTGATGTGAATCTTTTTCATCTATTCATTAGCTCTCTGCTGTAAAGTTAACTTCTCGCCCAAAGAAGTATCTTAAGGGGTGGGGAGTTATGCACAACCTCCCTGAGGGCACAGCATCTACATAAATTAATCAGAAGTCAGCTGCAGAAGAGATTTGAGAGGTTTTAATATTTTGGTGGGGTTCAATGTACCACTTTTCCTTTTATGGATTGTAGTTTTTATGTCAAATTTATGATGCTCTTGCAAGCCTGGATTCTGCAGATTTGCTCCTGTGTTGTTTTTTATGTGTTATAGTATTTTGTTTAAATCTGTGATTTATTGGAGTTGTTTTTGTACAAGGTGTGAGCTTTCAGTCAGGTTCATATTTTTAGTTTGCTCATGTACCATTTGTTGAAGAGACTATCCTTTTTCTTTTGAATTGCTTTGCACCTTTATCTAAGTCCAGTTGGACATATTTGTGTGAGTCTATGTCTGGTTTCTTCCTTCTATTCCCTTGATCTTAGGTGTCTAAACCTCACCCAGTATGGCACTCTTTTGCATATTATAACGATCTAGTAGACTATGATAGTGGGCAGAGTATTTTCTCCTTCTTTATACATTCAACTTTCCATATAACTTTAGAAAAGCTTGTCTATATCTACTAAAACATGCTAGGATTTTGATAGGAATCACATCAAGCCTAGAAATCAGTTTTTAGAATTAATATGTTTTCTATGTTGAGTCTTTCAAATCGTGAACTTGATATGTCTCTCCAATTATTTATTATTATAATACTAGAGGTCTGGTGCATGGGATTTGTGCACTGGTGGTGGGTGTGGCCTGTGGGGATTGGCCTACTGTGGGAGCACCACTCATCCCGGTCAGCCAAGTGGCGCTCCCACTGTGGGAGCGCACTGACCATCGGGTTAAGCTCCTGCATTGAGCGTCTGCCCCCTGGTGGTCAGTGTGTGTCATAGCGACTGGTCAACCAGTCATTCTGGTCATTCTGCTGTTCAGTCGCTGGGCTTTTATTATATAGGATACCGGACACATTTATTGTTAGCCTACACACACACACACACACACACACACACGCACACGCACACACACATACATGCTTAATGATCATGTGCAGTAGTCACTTGCTTTTTCTATTCTCTTATTTAGGTAGGCACTTCATCACAATTAATTAAAAGTGATTATTAAATTAATTGTGATTCTATTGCATGATTTTGATTTTTGGTATTTAATTTCCTATTGAAAAGAAGCTCATCACTGTATACATAGCCAAGTCTATTACCAATTGATTCCCAGCATCTTATATTTAATGCTACAGTCCCTAAATCCATATTTCATATAATCATAGTTTTTACATCAAATTATAGTCAGAATGTAGCATGTATTTGTAAATGAATGAGAGTAACTTAACTATTGACATTCGATGCTCTTTTGATTTCAATATCTTTTTTAAAAAAAGAGAGGAGCGATGAGTCTTTTAACCATATTTGTCCACAAATTTGGAAGGAACATGTAAGGGCAAGCACAGGAAAGCACCTAAGGAATCACCAACAGTGAAGTTTAGAAACAGAGATGGAATAATCTAAGTATTCTATACGCTATAGTTATAAACAAGGTGTAGGAAAATGGGGGGAGGGCACGTTTCAGAAAATTGTTGTCTTCTATGACATAGTTGAAAACCAATCCTATATGTGTGCTTTAGATTCCTATTTCTGCATAGTAGTATATTTACTTAAACAAAAAGTTAAACTTGCATACACTTTTTCTCTATGTCAAATTAATTTTCAATTTTTATAAAATTACTGTAAGTATAGAAACATAAGACAATGCAATATAATAAATCATTACACCAAAAGTCATCAAACCATTACCTAATTATAAAATTGTGAGGTAGTAAGAACTTAAAGAGATTACCTTGTAATAGCCTAATGCCGGGGGTCTTTCCCAGCATCTGGAAGGGTTCAGGAATCTGGAGAAGCGTCTGCGGCGTAAATTAATAAAGAGACTAGAAATATAATATGAATTTGTAATCCATGGGGAAGCCAGAGGAGCTTAGCTGTAGGAACCAAGTTCTGTGAATCTCTGGGCCCCTCGATCTTTATTAACACAAATTGCCCTAAGGCAAGGCAGATATACATATCAAAGGTTAAGGTTTGGTACACAGAATCCATTGTTGGATTGGGGGAACTGCCTTCCGCTGTTCAAGTGTTTGGCCAACAGGAGGCAATAACATGTAGATTAAAATGCCCTCAGCCCTGACTGATTTGGCTCAGTGGATAGAGCATCAGCCTGCGGACTGAAGGGTCCCAGGTTCGATTCCAGTCAAGGGCATGTATCTTGGTTTCGGGCACATCCCCAGTAGGGGGTGTGCAGGAGGCAGCTGATTGATGTTTCTCTCTCATCAATGTTTCTAACGCTCTATCCCTCTCCCTTCCTCTCTGTAAAAAAATCAATAAAATATATTTTTAAAAAAATGCCCTCATCTGTCTGGTAACAGGCAATAATATATGCAAATCTTCAGTTGTGGGAAAATGCCCTTCAGCCATTCCAGTAGGTAATAACATGTATTCAGCCCTGCTGAATATAGAAGCCTCAAGGTTCCATCAACCTTTTGATGAAACTTCTTGCATTTATAACATGCTGGAATTAGCCTCTGGCACAGCCTTTTCTTTCTAAAAGCATTTCTTTTTTTATAACATAACGGTGTATTGTTACTCGCATCCAATAAGCTATGTGATTTGGGCATGTATGAAGGATAGAGTAAAGCCATTTTGATTTCTCACTTGACAACCTTATTGTGTTTAGTGTAAAGTTCCATCAAAAAATGCTACTGGTGATACACTGCTACATTTAAAAAAATTGTAAAATTATCCATTACAGAAGTAGAAAATGTTAGATGCAGTTTTGCAAGAATTAAGGATTATATATCACCATGTCCTCGGGAATCAAGACTGAGTCAAAACAGGATGGTTCAGGAAAGGGTTTAAGGAGAATGAATAAAATGTAAAGTGATACCGAGCTAAGATTTTAGAGCCCAAACTGCAAATGATCATGATCACATACTGGGTCTCTCAAGCTTCTGTGTCCTCAAATAAATGCACCAGTTTTCACCAGGTTGCTTCTGAGCCATCAGAAAGGCTAGACGCACCCTAGCTGGTTTGGTTCAGTGGATAGAGTGTCGGCCTGTGGACTAGAGGGTCCCGGGTTCGATTCCAGTCAAGGGCATATGCCCGGGTTGAAGGCTTGATCCCCAGTGCGGTGGTAGGGGAGGGGGGAGATGCAGGAGGCAGGCCGCAGGCGATCAATGATTCTCTCTCATCATTGATGTTTCTATCCCTATCTCCCTCTCCCTTCCTCTCTGAAATCAATAAAAATATTAAAAGTTGTGTTGTTGTTTTTGTTTTTAAAAGAAAGGCTAGATGCAAAGTTGTCTGAATGCTAAAGTATGTTTTCTGAAAATGAGCCTTGAAGGGTTGACAAATCCTCCTGGACAGAATGGAAGCCAAGATCCGATTTCTTGCCACTGTCTCCTCAATGGTCCGCATCCAGATTATGCCGTGTGCTGCCCTCTCTTGCATTTCCATCTTCAGCCATTCCTTCTACTTGGGGTGATCCGCCCTCCCTTTTGCCTATCAAAGCCTTTTCCCAGTACAAATATCAAGAAGCTTTGCTTGATCACCTCATGTTGTCTCTACGATGAGAAGACACTGTCCTGCCTTCCCTGGATGGGTAGATTTTAGTGCCATCATAGCGACAGGCATAGGAGCGTTCTTAATACAAATTAATTGCAAGAAGGAACCAATGAACAAATCTTTTACTTCATAGTGTGTATATCTCATAAGACTCTTACCTTACATTTTTTGATCCTGGGCTATATTTTCCTCCTCTCTTCTTGTGTACTAAGTAAGCCTCATGAAGCCAGGCACCGTGTCACCGACTTGTTAGTGTTTTTCCCCTTTTGTCCACCAGAAGCTAATGCAGTATCTGTCATTGAGTAGGTACTCAATGAGATAGTATATAAATGAATACATGAACTATACTGCATGTTTCAGTACCCTAGGGCTATAATTCCTAATCCCTTATATCATTTGCCAGTCTTTCCCACCTTATTGAACCAGCCGGTCTGCAACAATGTAAGTGAATTACAACAGCATCTGGCCCTACACCAACTATCCAAGTGTAAATATCGTTGCAGCTTCATATCTGCCTTTCAAATCTTATTCCAATTTATTTGGTGAATAATCCTAATAGAGTGACCACAGGAAGTGAAATCTTAGCTAAATTGTAGCTAAATTGACACAGGGCAGAGCTACCAAGGAGGCCATGTTAAAGTGTCTAGATATTGTGAAGGATACATATGATAGATATGGTTTTTGTTCTGTCTCGTGTGTTTTTACCCAAAGAAATGTTGATAATTGAGACCGCATAATTGAATCCCAATAGTGATAATTTATTAATTCATTAGTAACCAGTATGCAAAACAAATCAAAACAAACCCTTTCCTATTTATATCATTAGTAAAATATTTAAAAGAAATTTAACATGATATAGAAACTCTCCCACACATAACTGAATATATTTACATATTCCTGTTTCAATTCTCTCATTTTACTTTAGGATTAAAAAATATCTTCTATAGCACTCTGAACTATGATTCAAAATATCACAACCACAAATCACATGGACTCTGCCCTCAATCCATCCGGCAACCTAATAGAGATGCACAGTAACAAGGGCTCAACTATTGGGCAGTACTAGGCTTTCTGAGACCAGCATGGTGGGTTCAGGTGCAGAAGTTTGTGAACATCTGAAATCATGTTTGCCTTTCATCTGTCTCTCACTCTTCCTCCCCTCCATTTTTTTCTTTCTCATTCTTTATCTGTGTTTTCCCACTCCCCTTTCTTCCCCCCCTTCTTTGAGGAAGCTCCAGGGATGGCTTAGATAAAAGGTCTCCACCGCTCCCTTCTCCTTTTCCAATCCCTCTCACCTACATTCTCTTTTCCATTTCCTCTCTTTCTCACCCACCTTCTTAGTTTCACAATTTTCATTTGGAAATGGAGTAAAAATAAAAGCACTTCATAACTCAGATTATGCAGGCTTAACGTTGCCCGGAGAAAATACTTACAGCTCAGTGATACATCAGGATTATTCTGGGGGAGTTGAAAGACTTTTAACTAAAGCAGGGAAGGAAATGTCATAAGAAGAATTAAAAGTAGAACAATCCAAGTATAATAATGCCAGCAACAAAACCAAGTATGTCCATGGCAAACAAGATTGAGAGCTAATGTGTTCAGTTCAGAAATGGAGTTAAGATAAAATGCGGCAGGTAGAAAAGACTCTTAGGAAATGCCAGGCAGAAAAAGCAGAATTGAGATATAGAGAACGCTTTTTGGTGACATTGTTTGAACACCTGAACACCTCTCTCCTCTCTGACCTCTGCTTCCATCCTAATATCTCCTTGACTCTGACCCTCCTGTCTCTCTCTTATCAGGCCCAGAACAATCTCCTCATCTCCAATCCTTAACTTAATTATATTTTCAAAATCCCGTTTGCCATGTAAGATAAGGCATGCATAGCTTCTTGGAGTTAGGAAATGGGTAACTTGGAGGGGATGTAATATTCAGCTTACCATAGAAAATATGATTTGATTGTCTGTCACTTAAATCCTGAAGAATTGTTCTGAATTTGAATTTTTAACAGGTGCTCCTTAAAGCTTGCAGAACACATGCCTGTAGGTTGTGTTCATTGCCCAAGTTATAGAAAGAAGGGGGTAAAAAACATGTATGTGGTAGGAAATAGGCAGAGAATTATGTATAAAAATTTAAAATACTGAAGTTCACAGAGAGTGTCTAATAAACATTTCTGAAAGATAACCTGTAAATGATGTTAACCTACCCTTGGAATGTTGTCTGTAGACAGGGTTATTTACCTTAGGACTATATTACTATGCAATCCTTTAATTTTTCTATAATCTGAGAAAAAACCTTCTTTATAATTATGTATATAATTGATCACCCAAATCAGAATATTTTTGAAAGAGATAGAGGTGCTTTTTAAAATTAATACAGAATAACCTACATAAATTGGAACTCTCCTGGGAAGCCAGGATATGACTTAATCCTACTTATAATAAGATGTGGTGACAACATGATATCTAAATCAATTTGTTCAAGTTCTAGGAAAGATGAACTTACTTCTATTCTTCATAAAATAAAAGTGTATAGAAAAGGTCACCAAATTTTGTGGGTTTTTTCCCCTGGGCATCAAAATAATTCATAAACTTAAGATATTGGGCTCTTAAAATCTATAATAATGGAAAAACAGCCAACATAGTGGTATTCTTCAAGAAACTATTCAATTATTAAATATGTTAATTCATTCATTCATTTATCCATTAACCTAGTAAATATGTCCTGAGCACTTAATTATATACCAGCCTCAGTGCCCCATACAAATTACAGCCAGGACAGAAGTAGATAAAGAATGCTGGGTGACAAGGAGGAAGAACTAGGGGCCTCCTCTTCGAAAGGGTCAGGAAACCATCTGGCACTTGAGAATGAAAGGAAAAGGTTTACTTTTTATTTTGGCTTCAAAGTTAGGTGAAGATGGGGTAGAGGGCGATATTTGAAGGAGAGGGTGGTTGGGTCCAGATCTTGAAAAGCAAAGAATGTAAGATTTGGTTATCTTATTTTTCACTCAAGTGTGAATCAGCAGGGATGTTATCAAATTCAGAATAATATGATCTGATTTACCTTCTAAGAAAACATTTCTGAAGACTGCATGGTGCAGCGTAGTCATGTGGAAGAATTTAGGATACAGATAACAACAATGTTAGCTATGAGACTTTTTGAGCAATTACTGAGTCTGGGTACTGTGATAAGAGTTTTTCATATTTTAAATTCCTATGTGTCACCACAACTTCCTAAGCTAGTAACAATCGCTTGCCCAATTTTAGGGGACATTAAGGCAGCAAGATATCAAGTGCTAATTATTTAAGGCTAAACAACTAGCAAATAGTGTTCCTGGGATTTAAACTTTGTCTGACTTCAAAGTTAGTCATTGCATACTCTTGTCTCGCCACATGAGTGATGTCTGAACTAAGAGAATGAATGTGGCATAATGGAGGAGAGACAAAATGTAGAATACATCTCCCTTGTCTTAGAGTGTTGATAGACCCATCTTCTGAGCTGTGGTTTGCAGAATACAGGGCGAGAAAAGAATTAGAGCTTATTTTAAGGTCCATAATTTGGGGCATTGGAGGTACAGTGATGGCAATTGAAATAGAAATTCTAGGTCATGACCTATTTAAAAGAAAGATCATATTCTCATCTTGGAGTGTATTGAATTTGAAATTCCTGTGAACACAGTGATAATTGTACATGCTCAGGGATGGTATGAGGGACTGGGGAGTAGAGAGATGAATATGAGTCATGAGTTATTGCAGCCAAAGAAATGAAGACAATGTGTAGAAGTTAAGCTCCTACTTATTCTCCAAGGCCCAATTCAGACATAACCTCAAGTATAGTTCATGGAACAAGATGGACATTTAATAATAGGAACTGCTTGACTGACTGGAAGAGTGAATTTCTGCAAGAAACTTCCACAAACCCATCCCACAGTTGGTGACCTTTCCAGACTCTCCGTTCCTATACCACTTGCCACCTGGGCCACTCATTAGGCACCCATGTGCATCTCCTTCTGTTATGTTATTCTCTTCAAATGTTCCATCACACCAGCCGGCTTTGAAGCTAAGGACAGGGCCACAATGTAAACATCTTGTATTCCCCACAGCTTCTAGAAAATCCTCTTGCCTGTGATCAGTACTAAAGGAAACTCTTCAGATTGACACAGACCAACAAAGCTTTCTGTATGCCCATGATCTGCAAATGGAAAGAAACAATGGTAAAAGCAACTGTGTTTGAATACTTAACATGAGTTCACTCCATGCCAATTTCTTTATTCATTAACTCAATAAATTCTCAAGACAACTAAGAGAGGTTGGCATTATTTTCCTCTTGGAACAGATGGGGAACCTGAAACCCAGGGAGGTTATGTAACACCTTGAAGAAACAAAGCTAGACAATGATGGGGCTGACCTCCAAGTCCACATAAGACCTATAAACCAGAGCTTTCTTAAGGGGAGACCACACTTTCTCTAAGAATACATCTTCCCTTTAAGAACACACTGCTTTCTCGGCTGGCGTGGCTCAGTGGTTGAGCGTTGACCTGTGAACCAGGAAGTCATGGTTCAATTCCCAGTCAGGGCACATGCCTGGGTTGCAGGCTCAATCCCCAATGTGGGGTTTGCAGGAGGCATCCAATCAATTATTCTCTCTCATCATTGATGTTATTATCTCTTTCTCCCTCTCCCTTTCTCTCTGAAATTGATAAAATATGTTTTTTTTAAAAAAAAGAACACAGCTTTCCTCATCATTTGTGGGGAGTATGGAGTTACAGGAAACTGCTGATATGTAGCAGTCATCATCACTCCATTCCTTGCAATATAAAAGCCTCCAGTCACACATTGAACAAGCCCCAGGCTCAGCTAAATATTAAAGGAGAGGGCAACATTGATTGTAAGAAAGCCTTGATCTTACTCCAGGAATTTGATTACCTGGGCTTCTCACAGCAAGAAGCTGCTATAGCTGCTCTTCAAAGGGTGAAAAGGTCCTAACTGATGAAAGCAGACCTAGCATTCACTGCCAAGGAAACAGCAGGAGCTGGCCCAGCCCTTGCTCAGAACCTACCGTGTCATTCATAATTTCCATTCTTTAAACCTTGTGAACCCTTCCATCACTAAAAGGTGGTTTTACATCCTAGGCTGCAGTGTCTTCTCCGACCCACCCATCACCCCTTAAGGATAGGTTATTTGTGTTTTATCCAGGATTACTTAGCAGCCTTCCAAAGGAACCCCCTCACAGGGAGTCCATTTGACAAGTCATAATATACGTGTGTGTTTAAATTACAAAATATTAGTGTATATTCATTGCTAACTAATCAGTCATGGCATATATTAAAATATATAGTTTAATTTTAAGCAATTTTCACAATTTTATCTTAAGAGCCCTGCTAAGAACAGTAGATTTTATATCCCTTGTTATCAGATTAAAAACCTGAGGCTCAGAGACTAGAAGGCACTTTTCTACTGGTATAAACACTTGCTCCTTACAAACATTCAAATACTGTAGGGACCTCAGTGGAATTTCATTTTCCATGGCAGTTTCCTTCTAATCATCATAATTGGCCAGCTGGTAAATGTCCCCAGACTATGCCTAAGACATGTATTTCTTATCTGTAATGAAAATACCACTTGTCCTTTTATTCTCATTTAAGGAGAGAGTGAAAGAGAATGACAAAAATGAGAGAGACTATTCTAGTTAAGGGGAAATATGCTTTTAGAATGCCTAACACCAGTTCTTCCTCCAAACACATATTTCAATTAGACCTGCCCATGTGTAGATCAGGCTTTTTATTTTGTGTTGTTTATTTCTAATCACTTGGAAATTTTTCTATCATCTTGGCATAGTTGGGATTCAAAGTGCTGTTGAGAAAAGAAACAGAAACAGATTAAAAACTTTTAAAAAATATATTTCATTGATTTTTTACAGAGAGTAAGGGAGAGGGATAGAGAGTTAGAAACATGGATGAGAGAGAAACATCAATCAGCTGCCTCCTGCACACCCCCTACTGAGGATGTGCCTGTAACCATGGTACATACCCTTGACCGGAATCGAACCTGGGACCCTTCAGTCTGTAGGCCGACGCTCTGTCCACTGAGCCAAACCGGTTAGGGCTAAAAAAATACATTTTTATTGATTTCAGGGTGGAAGGGAGAGAGAGAGAGAGATAGAAACATCAATGATGAGAATCATTGAGGGGCTGTCTCCTGCATGCCCCCCACTGGGGCTTTGAGCCCACAATCCAGGCATGTGTCCTTGCCTAGAACGGAGCCTAGGACCCTTCAGCTAGCAGGCTGATGCTCTGTTCACTGAGCCAAACGAGCTAGGACAGATTAAACACTTTTGAGACGTTTTATGGGAAGGTTAAAGACCCAGCTTTCATAATGTATGTGACTTGAACGAAAAACATTAACTAACTTCCCATAGTTCACATGGCAAGGTCTAGGGAGGCATGATCAAAGTAGCAACTATACCTTTGACTCGTTTCACTAGGAAAGTCCTTGTTTCATTCTCACAGAATCAAGGCAAGTCTAGGACACGTGGAGTCATATTTCATGGTCCTCCAGAATTACCCAATCTTTATGGTCTCAGACTTCTTGGGACAGACTTTACATTAGAGAAGTATTAACTCCATGACTTAGATACACATGGTGTGGGACAGGACCTGTAAATCGATAATTGTAAGAGAAACCCAAGTGAATCTGATGATTAACCAGACGTGGATG
This sequence comes from Myotis brandtii, assembly GCF_000412655.1. Taxonomy (NCBI): domain Eukaryota; kingdom Metazoa; phylum Chordata; class Mammalia; order Chiroptera; family Vespertilionidae; genus Myotis; species Myotis brandtii. The sequence goes on from NW_005356043.1 coordinate 712,552, forward strand.
GCTTGATTTGAGTCAGGTGCAAATCATTCCAGCCTCACCCAGCCTGCGTGAAGAAGGCTCCGCGGTGAATAAATAGCCCTGAGCAGGAGAGGGGGGGTAGTAGATTTCTGCGTTACTCTTAGCTCAGACGCTAACTTCTTGTGGGCTTTGGAAGAGGTCACTTCATTGCTTGGTTTCTTCATCAGAAAAGGTAAGGTTCACATGACCTTTCTAGTTCTCATATCCTGGGATAGGAGAGGCAATTTGAAATGAGAAGATATAAGTATTTTGTCCTATTTTAGGCCACCCTCCCTGGTTTCATCTTCTTTGCCACTCAGAAAATAAAACCCTCGGCCACAGATTGTCGCCCTGACTTTAAGTGCCTGAGACCAGGAAGGGGAAGCAAGTGAAAGATAAAAGAATCTACATTCATGTCACAAGTGACAAGGCCCTTTTTTAGAGAGTGGAGGGGATGGACTGGGTTTGTAGGAAGAAAAACAAATGTTTGAAGAGCTGCGACCCTCTATTGTGGAATTTTGAGGTCACCTCTTTACTCTGAACCAACCCTGTGGGAAAAGATTTGGGGAGTGCTCTTTGGGGTATTGTCTGTCTAATCTTTTGTGTCTTTTGTTAGAGAACTGAAATTGTGTACTAAATAAAAGCAACCTAAGTGACTGTGTGTGCATGCACGCATGTGCATGTGAGGATATAAAATGGGAGTTTAAAAAACACAAAACTTAAGAATAAGTGAAATTTTTCTTTCCAGGCAAATCTTCATTAAGAGTTGGATAAGATGTTAGTGGTAGGGCCAGTGGAGTTACTGACTTAAATAAGTGTTTATTCAAATTTGTTCCATGGGCCATTAGCCTAATTCTCTGCAAATACTCCTAGAAAAAGTTTTTGTTTGTATTTTGGCCTTAAAAGCTTGGAGAATAAATATATAAAGCTCCATAGTGAACATTAAAATAGTAAAGAGACTGGTAAGTCTAGCAGTTAAAATGAAATGTATGCTTGGTAAACTTAATTATAAAAAATGCACACACACACACACACAAATAAAAGCATTTATCATGGGCCTATACAACTAGCATTCTGCGAAAAACGGGCTACCACTTTGAATAATTTAAGTTGTACACTACAAAACTAATAAATGCTAAGTTGCCATTAAACTTATACTCATCACAAATATGTGTAGCTTTTTTAAAAATTCTTTATTGTTGAAAGTATTACATATGTCCCCTTCCCACCCACCCCCATTGACCTCTCACAGGCTGTCTGCTACCCAGTCCAGGTCTCCCCCCACACCCCGCAAGCATGTCAAACTTGCGGCCGGTGGGCCACGAGTTTGACATCCTTGCTCCCCCACTATTGTCTGTATCCATTGGTTATGCATATATGCATACGAATTCTTTGGTTAAACTATTCCTGTTTCCCCTCCCCCTCCCCGCTGAGATACCTTATCTCTTAACCCTCTTTCCTAGCATATAGACTTGATTCATAATTTACTTTAAACCTTCCTTTGTTTTTGGCAGTGGCTAAAGGGAATGCCATCATTTGAGGAATGGATGTGTTTTCTTTTTTTTCTATAAGTCACAGTAATTCATCTTGTAGGGTAGTAGCAGGGTGAGGAAAATACTATTTTAAACCAAAGTTCATTTATTTGAATGGGTCTTTGCCTCTCCTACAGATACTGATTTTAAGGTGCTAAACCGAATTGTATTCTTCGAGCATTTTTAAAAGATATAGAGCTGTTTCAGTGAAGGTTAAAGTCAGTTGCTCTTGGATATCTCTTATGTTCATCTGGAGATATTTTTTTCTTCTGAGTTTAATTTAAAAAATCAGCAAATGACTATCATCTGTGACTTGGGGCAATAAATAGTGTTCCAAGCATTCGGATCTCTATTGCTCCAGGAGAGTGGAATTCATGGAGTCAATTAGTCTTAATAATTTAGTGCCTGTTGATTGGGTTTTTGGGACAATGGAAGAGTAAACAAGTTTCTAGGCTCTAAGGCTGGCTCTACAACCCGAGTGATGTTGGGTGTGTAAATGTTCTATGGTTTAGCCCCATTCCTTCACGTGGAACATGGATGTCATCGTGTCTGTTATGTGGAGATCAAATACACCAAATGAGTTCAGAAAGAACTTTGTAGACCATAACACGCAAGTTATTAAATTACTAGTTAGGTAGCTGCTCATTATTCAAGTATCGACTCCCAGCTGGTGCTGGGACTTATATACACCACATTCCACATTTGGCAGCTGCTTCCTGTTAAATTCTACTGATAGCATGGGAATGGGAGACTGGGAAACTGGAGAAAAGTAGAAAGTATTTGCTCTGCCTGTCTCCTGTTATTATATTTGCTTTTTGTCCTTTTTGACTTCCTGTCCTGTTAGGGACACCCTAGCAAAGCTCCGTCACCCCAGCAGAGCAGGTTATTCCAGTACCACCAATGGATGCTAATTTGTAGTTTTCCCAACAGCTGCAGATCTATCTTCATTGTGTCTCAGCCTGCCAGACCCACTTCTTCAGAGTTCCAGATTTCAGCCAAATGGGGCAATTCATCTCATCTCAGAGACACCAGCACCACCAAGCAGTGACCCCCTTCTTCTCACAGGTATGAATTTCTTCTCAGGGGGGCTCTGAGTTTCCAAGTTTAAATGATTCCAACCTTACCGTTGTTCCTCAACTGTTGGGTTGCTAGCTGCTTTCTGTAGTGTCTCCAATCTTGTTAGCCTCATGCTATATTAATGTTCTTTCTGATTTTTCAAAGCTTCAATATCTAAATAATACTTCTATTTAAATGACATGTATTTTTTTTCTGTTTCTTGGATCCTAACTGATAGAGTCAATTGTGAACCAGGATTGGTCCCCACCCCAAATTCACATTCAGTTGGCATATTTAACACAACACAGGCATGTCTTCACTTCTGCAGAAAAGAATGGTCTCCTGTTCATTAATTAATCATTATAAACATTTTATTCTTTGGTTCTAACTTAATGGTCACACTTTTGCCAGAGATGTGGATCTAATAAATATTTTCCTTTGCTTTGAAACTACTGAGAATATAAGTGTAACTACCATGTAAGAGGAAAAGCATTTCTTGGCTTCAAGGTTGAGAAGTAATTAGATGGAGGAGTGATTGTGCAAACTGGAAAGTGTACTCTAGGTGTCAAATCCAGAAACAGCAAAAATTAAAACCAGATCAGTAAAATCGTTCATTATGCATGGAAAATTAGTTTGTGGACTGGAAGTCTTCAAATCCAAAACTAATTTAAAGCTCAGAGGCCTGATGTGATAGGATGGCTTATAAAGTGAAGATGAAGTCTTTTAACTTTACAATGATTGGTTATTGCAGTGGGGGAGGATTGGTTAAAAATGATTTATCTTATACCATTTTAGGAAGATGAATTAAGTTTATTTTATGACTATCAGAGATATAGTTTTGCTTATATGACTTAAATGAATTTGCTCAGGAAATTTTCAAGTTTCATCTCCATTTGTAGTTTACTTTAACATTCGGTAGGCTTTTTATCAGCTATAGCTCAATGTTAATATGGGGAAATATAGGGTTGGTATTTCTGGGTTGTTTATTTTTGCCTCCTTATAAGAAAAAAAAATACCCTGAAGATTTCTATTTGAATCTCCCAATCTGTAAATATTGGCTACTATTTTTTGAAATTAAATACTGTACTGTGTAGACCGCCTCGATGCAGGACATGCAAAGTTCTCCTGTGAACCAGATTTGGTCCACTGAGCATTTGTTGGCAACTTTTATTTTAGAGAATTCAGAACCTTGACTGGCAGCCTTCTCTGAATGCATAGTACTACATGGTAATTGTGGTTGCAGCAAAAGAGGAAGAAAAAGACCCTCTAATCAAGAGGAAAGACTCAGTTATTAATAGAAGCAATTGATAACATAATCATGATTTCAAAAAGATATATCGCTAAATAAGTGCTCCCTATTTCTGTTACAATTTAGGAAAGGAAAACATTACAAGAGTCCCTGTTGAGAAATTTTAAGAATTTAGAATTAGAAGGATACTCTTAATACTACTTTACAATCACTTAAATATAATTTACATTTCCTTCCAAATATAGACCTTAAAATACTAAAATCAAGTTTTAGACAAATGGATGGTGTGGAAGCTATTTGTAACAAGTCATTGCTATTCTCTAGGGCACATTTGACAAGTTTGGGTTAAGACTGAAGGAAGGCACACTTACAGAATGGTCTTTGTAGGTCACATGTCTAAAGAACTCTTTTTTAGGTGATGGTACTCGGTCAGTATGAATCAATAAATATTTTGCATATGGTAGCAGATGTTTACTATATTTATATTGAGAATATTCCCATTTTGAAATGTAAATGAATTTTAAGCAATCATACATCAAGAAGTCAGTCACTTAAGTTCCTATTATTACTAATTGTTTGGGAGCCATCAAACAAATTCTAGTCTTTTCTTTCCTTGTTTTTGCTCAAATACTTCCATTTGCCTGGATGTCTTCCCCTTTTACTCTCTGTCCACCTGTCAGTTCATTGACTATTCTTTATGGTACAGCTTCCAACTAACCTCACAAGGATTTTTCATGCTGCTTTAATAAAAATCAATTATTTCTATTTTCTTCTCACAGTATATTATTTGTGTGATTGACTCCCATAGCTCCATATTTCTTTTTCTTTCTTAAAATATTTCAAGCCAGGTTTTAATAACTCTATGGCTATTTTCAACATTGCACCTTCAGTCTTTCATCTTTCTCTTTAGACATTTACAACAAGTTCATAAATACACATTATAATCATAACCTATGGATGGAGAATTCTAAAATAAAAACTGGTATCCATTCCCTCTGAATTACAGACTGGTGATACTACCTGACTATGGGGTATACTCATCAGAAAAAAATCACACAGGCTGCTTCAGAAAAGAATATGAACAGTATTTATCTCTTCCAACAAACTTTTTTATTTCTATAGTGATTTGTTTCAGCACATGGCATTATCCTCTATCCCAGTGAAGGCGAACCTATGACACGCATGTCAGAGGTGACACACGAACTCATTTTTTTGGTTGATTTTTCTTTGTTAAATGGCACTTAAATATGTAAAATAAATATCAAAAATATAAGTCTTTGTTTTACTGTGGTTGCAAATATCAAAACATTTCTATATGTGACATGGCACCAGAGTTAAGTTAGGGTTTTTCAAAATGCTGACACGCCGAGCTCAAAAGGTTCGCCATCACTGCTCTATCCTGATGATAAAAATCCATCTACTTTTTCCTTCCCCTGTCATCCAAAGCTAGTAAGTCACTGTTGAGTCTCAGCCTCAGGAGTTTCTAAGGTGAAAACTGAGATGAAAGAAAGAGGTAGGCCACTCCAGCATGGTAGGTAGCAGGTTGTATAAGCAAGGCTTGTCTTAGGTGGCTGCAAGGTAAGTAGATCTCTGCACCAACCTGCCAGAATCTTAAGTTTATGTGGAGGCCTTACCTGATCTTGTACCATCCGTATGGTCTCAACTCAACCTTACGGCCTCAGGGCTATATCCTTGAAATGTCTTCCACTATTGGGCTAGGGTGTACATTCCAATGGGTATGGGGAGGGTGAGGAACCTCCAATTGCCCAGGTCTAGCTCTTCGATCAACCTGCATCAGTTCCTTTCGATGACCTCTTCCAACATTTTTCTTTTTTTTTTTAAGCAGGAAGGTGTAACCTATCAAAAAGTTTTAAGAGACGTATTACCCATATGCAATGAGGGATCTTATCTGGCTCCTAGTTTGAAGAAACTAAATATTAAAAATTAACACAATATAGCCTGGATGGTGTGGCTAAGTGGTTGAATGTCAACCTATAAACCAGGAGGTCATGGTTCAATTCCAGGTCAAGGCACATACTTGGGTTGTGGGCTGGATCCCCATTGTGGGGCATGCAGGAAACAGCCAGTCAATGATTTTCTCCCATCATTGATGTTTGTCTCTCTCTCCTTTTCCCTTCCTCTCTGAAATCAATATATATATTAGAGATACATACTTAAATATTTATAGATGAAAATATATAATGTCTGTGATTTGCTTTAAGAATCTTATGATAGGGTGAAATAAATAGCTGGGAATATAGATAACAAAATATTTAGAAATACTCTTTAGTGTTTCTAAACGCAGCCTACTTCTTGACATTCCTACTAATAATTTTCTCAGTTCTCCTTATGCCCACTGCAGAAGCCATCATTCACCTCTTATTGATATTCCTACAATAGCTCTGAAATGGTCTTAACTGTGTCAAATCTTCCCCTAGCCAATTCATTCTAAACATTTAGACATGTTTCTGAAACACAAAGTTGATCAGTTCCCTTGCTTAAAATCCTCTGGCACAAAGTTCAAATTCTTTGGCACAATTTACAAAGATATTTATTATCTGGTTTCTCCTTTCCTATTTTATCTCTATTACCTATGTACAGTTTACTCATGTAAACACAGAGAATTTCCTTTATTTTAATAATATGATCTTATATCTCCTGTCATAGCAACACATTTGAGAGGCCATTTATGACCTCTTTAGGTTTTTCCCAACATATATTAAATATTTTAATGCTTATTCACTGTATTATGATTATTTGCTTCCTTGTCACTCCAATTAGATCAGAGATGTTAGCGGTTTTTAGCCACTTGTCAGCTCCTATGGTACAAGAACCTGTGTGTTGAGAGTAATCTGAGGCTTTGCCTAGGTTCACTGGGTGAAAAATATGCCATGGATAATCAGTAATGTCTGCAAAGAAAGAGAGAGGAAGAGATGAGTGGTTGATGGTGATGTTACTAAGTACCTTAGAATACAGTTTGAGACCTTCCATCTGTCTACTCAAATTCAGCACTTTGGCCTTTTTTCCTTTGAACTCCCCTTGCAACTATAACCATTGCTCTTCCTTTTGTGGTTAATGTTGCATACTCAGAATAGGGAATAGCAGTAACTCCTTGCTACTTATAATATGTTCTAGCTTAATGCTTAATTAAATTAGTAAATATATGGAAAGCATCCATTATGAAGCCTGGAACATAGTCAATGGAATATATGAATTAGCTGCTGTTAATATTACTATTTTAAAGAATGATTATAAGTGTTATATAATAAGGAGGCCTCCTTTATTTCCTATAAATGGTCTGCATACTATCTCTAGTTTTCTCAATTGTTCCTAACGTAACCAGGTTTCTAAAACTTTCACTAGCATTCTGTGTGTATACTCTAGTTATTCTTTCTTAGAATGTAAAACCTAGAACTGGCCCAATAAGTATTATCTAAACAATACATACAACAATGGAGGTCTTACTTCCCTGAACCAAAATAATGTCTTAAAGCTACTTAACTCTGCACGGCTTGCTAACTTGACAGCTCACTCCTGTGCCACGGAGCCGTTTCCACATAAACTTATCCATCTACATTCCAGCATGGTTTACAACCTTTGTTCTGCCTTCCTATTCTGATTAATTAAATTAAATTTGTTCTACCTCCAAATTTTTCAAGGATTTATGAATTTTAACTCTTTGGTTCATTTTTCTTCCTAGGAATAGAAGTTTCAGTACTTTTACTGTAACTATGACAACAATTTTCCCCTTACTATGATTTGAATCTTCTCTCTGCTATCTGGCTTCCAGCTTCTCCGCGCTAATCTCATTTCATATAGACTGACATCCTTTCATGACACAGTTGTCATTGAAAAGGGGAGGCTATTTGGGGTGGGGGGGTTGCTGCTTTTGAGCAAGACTTAAATATTTATCAGCCAGGCACTGTGCTGAGCACTGCACATAGATTTTTGCATTGAATCTTCACAACAGCTTATGTATTTGATAGTGAAATCCAAATTTGACAGAGAGGGAAATAGTAGTTTAACTACCCAAGACCACAGAGCTGGTTAGTGATGAATCCAGAATTCAAATGCAGGAAGCAACTTCTCAACACTGCGCTTCGATTCTGTGCTTTAGTGAAGCATTCACTAACTCCTGTAATTGTACTCCAGTTAGCATCTAATTATGTAAAGTTGTATTTTGTTCTCTGTTGGTGACCACAAGGTTAGTGCTCCAGTGTTATCTAAGCACTCTGACACTTGGGACACTTCCTGTTTCCCTGCATATTCCCTCAGGATCTAGCACAAAACAAATTATGTATGTGCTCTCAAATCCCATTTTATGAGCAATATTGAACAGAAGTGAACATTTGAGGAAGGAGAAAAGGTAGATCGTCCTATAGTGACACAAATAATAGAGTCAAAGGGATAATTCAGCAAGGAGTTGCAGTCCCAACCCTACCACTAGATCATATGTGTCTCTAAAGATTTATGTGTGAAATACCCCTGGGTAAGAAGAGGCCAGTCACAACTGTTTAAACAGCCATTAAGGTTGAATAATGTATGCTCTATATTTAATTCATGATGATGCAAACCCTAGAAATTTGCATACAAAAAAGGGTCAAATTCCACATTTTTGGAATAGTTCCTTGAGCTCAAGTAAGGAAGAAATTATTTTGCAAGGAACACACTTTCCACCATCTCACAAATAAATAAATCATCAGTAATATATTTTCCAACAGCTGACCATAACCTTAGGGGTTAAAAGAGCTGTCTTTTTCTCTGCCTGCCCTCTTAGCTATTCCAATAATTGTGTACTTAATTGCCTAATGAGTAATGGTGTAGATTTTACATACTTCTGAAAAGTGGTTGTCCTAGGTATGTTTTCCATTAAACTGACTTCCATGTGTATTTAAAGGAGAAGTGAATCTTACCATCTTGATGACAGGCTGTGAATTCAAAACCAAGGGATGTCAAGGGCTCTGAGAGAAAATGTATGTACTCTCTGACAGCATAATTACTATACTGTCAAATTTTTAACCATTTCCAAAATATCACTTAATATTTCATATATCGCTTTTACCATCAAATATATCATTTGATTTATTAGTTAACAATTAGAAACTCGTATATTTTTTAAATGTCTAATTTAACTACTTAATGAGATGCCATAACCACACAGTTTATAGTACACTCATACTGAAAGCAGGTATAAATATTTCTGTCACAACCTGGGGCATTAGAGAGAAGAGGGAAACTACATAAGATGACTGATTATTAGGTTTTATTATCTAGGTTGGTAGGGCCCACAGGCCAGGAGATTACTGTCATTGAAAAGACAGCTACTCACAGTTACAAAGAAAGGGGCATGTCCTGACCTGGGGTTAGGTGAGAGGGTACTGCAGAATCTCAGGTGGCAGAGTGGGCAGGGGGCTATGGACAGAAGCCTTCACTGTAGTTTCATTGAGGAAAAAACTGGTGAGAAAGGGTACGCATGCTTACTGTTGGCTAGTCTGAGTAATTTCGGGGGCTGTGGAGCATAGGTGCTTCCTGTACTTGTCTTCCACTTGGCCCTGGGGTGATTAGGGCAGGAGGAGTCCAATCCGGCTCAGAGTGTGACAGTCTGATAAAGCAGGTGGTCGTAATAGGTGCTGGTACATGTCTTCCACTTGGCCCTGGGGTGATTAGGGCAGGAGGAGTCCAATCCGGCTCAGAGTGTGACAGTCTGATAAAGAAGC
>NW_005356043.1:725883-741031 GCF_000412655.1 Myotis brandtii
GGAGGGTGGCTCTGAAATAGCACCTTTGCATTTGAAAAGAATGCTCTTGGGTAAATGGTTTACTATCTCCTGGAATTTTGCTGACTGTGGGAGGAGCAGTTCCTCCTAGGTCAGGAAGCCCCAGATGTCAGAGCATCAGACTATAGAAAATAGAAAACACGGCTAATACTATGACACTTAGCAAGGCTCACAAGTCACAAAGCCAAAAGCACAGGAGAAATGGTTAAGAGCAGTGTAATTTTCCAAAGAGAATTTCTTTTCCACCAATACTCCTATTCACTTTATGATAGACTATTAACAACTTTGAGGTATGACACACATATGGCCTATATTTAAATATGAAATTTAATTTTGATAAGTCTGCACCTATGAAACTAACATCATATGTTTATTTGCTGTCAATATAGGTCCTTTGAAGCATCAGTTCAGTCTTTTGCCCAATTTTTAATTGCTTATTTTCTTAAAGAATTTTGAGAGCCCTTTATGTCATTATATATTCTAGATATATCTTTTAATATAGATAGATAGATAGATAGATAGATAGATATGATTTGCAAACATTTTCCCATAGTCTGTGGATTATTTTTTTTTGTTCTCCTAATGTTTGAGGAACAGAAGTTATGTTATTTTGATGAAGTATAATTTATTACATCTTTCCTTTTATGTACCATATATTAGTATCATATCTAAATTTTTTGTTTCGTATATAATCTATAATTTTTTTCTAGGTTTTCCTGTAGAAGACATAATTTTGAGGTTGGCATTTATGTCTAGAATCTACTTTGAGTTAAATTTTTATAAAGGTTGTAAGGTATAGATTTCTATTCTTTGCATATATATCAGATATTTTTAGCACTAGTATAGAAAAAAACTATCCTTTATCCATTTTTTTCAAATATAATTTATTGAAGACAAATGTGTGGGGTCTCTTTCTGAACACTCTACTGACCTACTTGTCTATATACCAATTCTACATTTTTATAACTCTAGCTTTGAAACAAATTTTAAAGGTAAGTAATATAATAAGTTTTCCAACTTTGCATTTCATTTTTTAAAGTTGTTTTGGCTCTTCCAGGCTTACTGCATTTTAGGCTTATCTTGTCAATTTCTACAAGGAAAACTGCATGAATTTTTGTTACAGTAATACTTGAATCTATAATCCAACTTGAGGAGAATTGATCTTGTATCAATAATATTGTCATTTTATCCATGGGCATGGTCTAACTAGTTAGGTCTTCTCAGCAATGTATTACAGGTTTTACTATACAGGTCTTGGGTATTTTTATCATATTTCCCCCTAATTTTATATTATAACTAGAGATCCAGTACATGAAATTGGTGCACGGGGGGGGGGGGGGGCCCCTTTGTCCCTCAGCCCGGCCTGCACCCTCTCCAATCTGAGACCCCTTGGGAGATGTCCAACTGCTGGTTTAGGCCCGATCCCTCTGGGACTGCTAGCTCCTAACCACTCACCTGCCTGCCTGCCTGCCTGATTGCCCCTAACCACCTGTGTGGTGCTGCCCTCCCCTCCCCTGCCAGCAGTCACCTTCCTCTGTGGGTGACAGGCGTGGGGTGCGATTGCTTGGCTGGCCTGGGCCTCCCTCTTTCGGGTGATTGCGGAGCCCCCCTCCCCCCCATCAATCACCCCTTATGGTATATCTCATAAGGTTTTTCATGTAAACTATAACTCATCTGCAAATAAAGATCCTTTTTTCTTTTGAGTGATTGCAGAGCCTCCCTCCCCCCATCAATCGCCCCTTATGGTATATCTCATAAGGTTTTTAATGTAAACTATAACTCATCTGCAAATAAAGATCCTTTTGTTATTTTCTTTCCAATCTAGATGCCTCAAATTATTTCTCTTGCTTCCCCAGGCCCCTTAGCCACTTGAGTTGATACCATTCATCAGAGTGGTAAATGTTAGTCTATCTAAAGTCTAGGACAGATCTTGTATAACCTGTGCACCATCCTGGCCCTAGAATCCAGCACAAAACAGGCACTCCATAACTGGGCTCCGGGAAGTTATTAACATGATCATACTTGAGATTTGGAAAGAAAGCTCTTGCTATCCTGTGAAGAGAGGTTAAGATGTGCAAGAATGTCAGTGAGAGACCACCTAGAAGACTAGTCCAGGCAACAGCCAAAGGTGGGTTTGGGTAGTGACCAAATGAGTAGAAGCAAACTATTGATAACAAACTAAAGATGGGTGAAACATGAAACTGAGCACAGTGTCTGGTACGTAGGTAGAACTCAAACACTTGTTATGAGTGATTTAAAAGAATGGGGGGGGGCATAAAAACCAAGTTTCATGCTTTAGCAGTGGCATTAGTGAGAATCCAGACTAAACTTTCTCCCAAATGTTGCCAGTTATTTAAAATCATAATCTATCATAATCTAGTTAGCGATGTTTGCTTTTCTCTTATAACATTTGAATCCTTTATTTGACCAAGTAATGTTCTTTGATAACCTCTTTCTCTATCCCTCTTTAAAAATGTTTTTTACTTTTTAAGTATAATAATCACGGACTAGTGACATATGTATTCTTTCCATAGTTGATTAAATAGAATCAGCTCAAAATGATCAAGCTCTGAGACATATCTGTGAAAGGCGTTATTTCATGTATACTGTAATGTCTTAGGAGTGAAGAAGGTAATTGAATTGGGCTAATAAGCTCTATTTGGTATCTTTAGACTTGATCACCTTGGCACAGACCAGACAGTGTTGATCAGTCAGTGTGGAAGAGAGAGGATTGATTAGGGTGTCCGACAGGGATGCTGACTTCCTGTAGAGTGGTTATGTGCCTGTACTGTGTATGTTTATTTAGAGTGCAGTTCACCATAAAAGAGGAAATGTCCTTTACCAGCTGGTGGCCTCATGCCTAGTCTCACTGGCCAGGACTAAAGCTAAGTACCAGCCATTATGGAAATTAGTACTTTGTTCTGAAGTCTGGGAGCAGAGCATAGATTATGTTAGCAAATCTCATGAGAATCTCTAGTTCCAGAAGCAGCCAAACATTTATGACATCTAATTTATGCTAAATACCAATGTCCTTTTGTCATTTGAATCTTCGTCTAGAGATGAAAAAGTTTCCTTAACATAGGATAATTTGAAAAATATCTGAGTTTGGATTGATAATGTCACAAAAGATAATATTACCTGCTAAAAATACAAAACTATGGCTTCTACCTATGATTAGTGCGAAGAACATTGAGGGGACTTGCCCAAGGTACTATGGGTGAAACTAGTAATAAAACAATTACATATCAGAACCGGAAATTTCAAGCTCTTTGCATTGAACCACACTACACTGAAACTCAGTTACCCGGAGTATTTAGAGACCAGCATCATGGAAATAGCTTTGGACTAGAAGTTGGGCAGTCTGAACACACAGGATGTGTTTACAGGTTAGGTTTTTAAAGAAGTATATGTTGAGTAGAGTCAAGAGTTCTAAATTTCTATTGAGCAGTATCATCTATGTAACACAAGTGGGGTTCAGGATTTGGCAGGGGGAGCTGAAAAACCATGGTGTAAGTCTCACCAAGGGTCTGCCAGCCTGACGGGGTACCACAGAGCAAAGGTGACGTGTTAGAGGAATTCCATGATGAGTGAAATTGGCTGGATCATTGTAGTCACTTTGCTTGGTCATTGGCGAGGGCCACGCATGTAAGACCTACACTTTGCTACTCACAAACAGCATGACTTCAACTCAAAAACTAAGATGAACCCCTAGTTTATAACTTTAGACTTGGTCTCCCTAGCACACATCAGGCAGAATTGATCAGCCGGTGGGGAAGTGATAGGATTGATTAGGATATCTGGCTAGGATGTTGGTTTCCTATAGAGTGGTAAAGTGCTTAATTCTAGGTATGTTTACTTAGAGTGCAATTCACCATGAAAGAGAAGGTTAATGACTAGAGAGAGGCTCCAGGTACCACACTCCTTGCTGTTACCTGTCTTGTCCCCTGCTGGAAGAGGAATTTGAATGGTGTGTCTCCGTGTTGGCCACAGATGTGCTATGATGCTAGCATATACCAGGAGTGTTGTTCTGTTTAGGATTATACATTGAGGTAAACCTGACTTAAATTTTTCTTCAGATAAAATAATGCACATTACAATAACCTCCCATAATTACATGGAGCATCACTGTGAGAGCTTATCTTTAGTTGTGTCAAAAATGTCTTGCCCTAGCTGGTTTGGCTCAGGGGATAGAGCATCAGCCTGTGGACCAAAGGGTCCCAGGTTTGATTCCAGTCAAGGGCATGTACCTCGGTTGCAGGCTCCTCCCTGGCCCAGGCCTGGTCAGGGCCAGGAGGCAACCAATCGATATGTTTTCCTCACATCGATATTTCTCTCTGTCCTTCCCTCTCTCTTCCACTCTCTAAATATCAATGGATATTGGGTGAGGATTTTTTTTAAAAAGTGTTGATTGTTCAAAATAGTAAAAAAATGACATGGTATCATGGAGGTAGGGGGTAAGGGTTTATATCTACACTAGATGAGCTGGTGTGCTGTTCTCAGAAAGAAGAAATCAAAGGGTACTCGGGAGAAGGAATGATGTGTATGGGGGAACAATGGTACCAGGCAAGTGGCCTCCAAGGTGACTGTGACATTTTTTCACAGTGAAATATAACAAACCAGAGGGCCAGAGGGCCTGGGCTGATAGAGGGGTCTGTGGAAGTGAGGGGTGCAAAAAGATTGGCTGTTCCTTTAAGTCCTTTGGTATGACCTGCCTGCAAGACTTGCTCCTTCTCTATACCTCAGATGTGGGACAGAAACTGTCTCATTCACTCCAGGCAGAGCCCCAAGCCCCCCAAGTCTGGCCCTGGCCCTAGGACAATGGGCCTGGCTTAGGGACAAAGCTACAAATTCCTAGAACATGGCTGTTGCTGTTGCTGAGTTTCACTCCTCTTCCTCCACATCCCACTGGTCCTTAGGCACATAAATTAGTTTCACAGGGTCTTAAAAAGTTTATGTATCCAAGGGACAAAATGTTCAAGTAGCAAATAGTGTCCTGAGGTAGAAGATTCCCAGCAAGAGTAGAGAATCTAATTTTCCGTAATGGGAAAGTCACATGACATCATCTAACTTGTTACAGAATTTTTTAACCACGTTTAACTGGAAGTGAAAGTGAAGGAGTGCCTGTGTGATGCAATTGTCTGGACACTGGGAAGGCCCCAGGAGGTCTAACTGTGCTTAATTCTTATGTTGCCTTCTTTTGTGACCCTAGGTTAATCCTTTTCTCATTTGATTACATAAGGAATACCTGGTCTAATATTTAAACAAGTATTTGATTTATTATTTAAAAAGAATGAAAAGATAACTTTGTAGTAGTTATCTTGGTTGGGAAGTTTCAATGAGAGCTCAAGGAGGCTTCTAGGGGTTGGTAATATTCACTGTCTTGATGTAAATGTCAATTATCTGGGTGTATTCACTTTGATGGGAAATCCATCAAGTTGTATATTTATCTGTTTACTTTCCTACACATATGCTGCACATAATTTTTTAAAAATCACTTTGCAAAATTTCCAGTAGCCATCTCAAACCCTTATTGAACAAAAGGCCAACTGGAAATATATTTCTGCCCTGCTTCATGATCGTATTTGTAGAGGTTTACCAGTTTCCAAAGGAAACCAGAGGTGAAAAGTACTTTTAGGGGGAAAAAATACCAGTAGCAACCTTGGCTTTTACTCAAAATGGGCTATTTTAGGTAGTTCATCCTTATTTAAATGATCACCTTTAGGTTAAACTGCTTCTGAGGCATTGCATATTTAATAAATTTCAGTGATGGGGCATTAGCTGCAGCCTGTAGTTATCCAAACCTGACACTCTTTAGCAGCCATATCATTGCCCTGTGGTGTTATCGCTCCACAGCACAATGAAACAGGATATTAAGCTTGTCAAGACATAGGGAGACTAGAGCATATGAATCAGATTGCAATCCATCTTGTTAAAACAGTACACATTGAGATAAATGCACCCCTTTATTTGCTATTAAACCAAATGTTCAATTATAATGGAAGCTGCATTTAAAATGAAAGGGTCTAAATAGTTCAGGGTTATGAAGATAGGAACTCCTATACCTTGTACAGTGAACTGAGGTAACTTCAGACCATGAAACAACAGAGAGATAAGGACCCATTTAAAATGAGATCCTGCTCCTGAACAGGCACCAGGATCAGGGACTTTGAGATACAGCCTCTTGAGTAAGATTGACAGAAAATAGTATCATCTTATAAATGTCAGAGCCCGAAGGGCTCAGAGTTAGTGTTAGAAAAGTAGAGTTTTATAAAAGGATTCATAAGAATGTAAATTATACAACCATTGTGGAGAGCTATCTGGAAAACCTTAATAAAATTGACGTGATGCTTAGGCTGTGACTCAGAATTTCCACTCCCAGACGTGCCCCAGAGCAATATGCTTATCAGACATCAGCCCTGTAGTAATAGTAAAAATTGGAAATAACCTAAATTGTATTAACATAAGAATGAAAAAACAAATTATTATGCATTAATAAAAAGGGATACTAAAAAATAGTGGAAATAAATAAATTAAGACATAAATCAACATGAATTTATCTCACAAACACTTATGGGTGAAAAAGCAGGTTGCAGAGACTATGAATAAAATATAAAGTTTAAAAGCATGCAAGGATAATGTTGTAAATTATTGTTGTATAGCTTAGAAATCCATACATGAGTGGGAAAGATAGAGATCAATGGAAATGATAAACATCAGACTCATTATAGCAACTACTTCCGAGCAAGGGAGGGGCACAGGTATTCAGTGAGTCTTGTGGTGGGTTTAGTTACTCATTGTATTAGTCACTGTGCTTTTCTGTATGTCAGAAACATTTTTAAGAAAAAAAAAGTTGTGTAGCTTCTACTTTGGGTGATTCCACCAATTTAGGGCCTGAGAAAGAAACCGGAGAATTAATAAGCCATCCTTCTTTATCTCAGAGACCTTAAATTTCACTGCAAAGTGGTGGTCCTCAATATTGGTGTGTGTCTGAAAATAGGAACCTATGTTTCTAATATTCAACTTTTTTCTTACATTCTTTTCTCATTTTTCACCATCCACCCTGTGGCTGTGCCATGAACCTCTTCACCATTGGTAGATCCATGATTCATTTTCTCTGCAATGAAATCACCAATTCTTTGTACCATATAGACACTCTTAAGAGGAGGGTATTCCCTTCAAAATGATGTACACTCAGTGCAAAGACCTCACGACTGAGTTCAGAATTTGTTCCTAAATAAATCAATGCCCAAGACACAATTGATTCTCTTCTTAGACCTTGCTCGGGCCCTCCCAGGCTCTACAAAAGTATACCTCCCCCCAAACAAGTCCTCACCCAGTGTCATCCATCTTTTTTCACTGCTTTAAATCTCCTGGCGCCCTCTTTCTTTCTCTAAATAATGTGAAATTTAACTTGTAGAAATTTCCCAGCTCAGTGGCTTTCAGGAAGCTTTTCAATGTTTGTTTGTTTGTTTGTTTGTAGTATGAGTGACATCTCTAGCTCCCTGAATTCTTTGGTTTCTGTAGGAATTCATATCTTCATCACACACATCTTTTGCCTCGAGCCCTTGAACAGATTCTGTCCTAGAATCTTCTGATCTACCGTATATTGTCTCCTGGTCAAGTTTTTGCCTGATCCTAGCCAACAGTTGCTCTAATTAGTAGAATTCAAGTGCAATGTAAAAGCTAAGGAACACATACATAACTCATATTTAGAGTAGAGAAAAGATTAGTAAGCAATCATTAGATTTTCTCTTCTTCAGTTTGCCATTGTTCAGCTCAGAAGGCTAAGCTGCAGGCTCTCTTAATATTGTAGTAATTAATATTCAATGTGTGATGTTTCATTTTATTCAATTTATACTTCCTGTGCTCTGCCAAACTGCAATAAAGAGAAAATTTTAGAAGCCAAGGTGAAGGATGGTGTTAAATAATATTCACTTAATGTAATGTTGTCTGGGGCATTTGGAGAGTACACAGTTTATTAATAAATATTTTGTCTGAGGTTCCTTGGGTAGGCAGGGGTAATACAAGTTAGATGTGATTTTGAGTGTGAATGGATGGATGCACAAAGAAAGGTGTTGGGTGCTGTTCATTAGTCCCCAAGGGAGCTTGTTTGGTGAGAAAGGTCTGAAGAGCAGTGGAGATAGGGACCAGGAGCCAAACTTACCTCAAACTCGAGCCTTTGCCCAGAGTGGATTCCTAGAAGGTAGCATCCATGGAGGAAAACTGGTGGTCCCAGGTCTCTGATTCCCTCAAAGCTCCTAGGAGGGGATCATGAGTAAGAAGCCAATTCATCTTCTGTCTCTGAGACCATCTGTACTCATCTAGAAATCCTAATTTATACCATGGCTTCTATCAGGGTTGTTTCTAGATTTTAATCTTTGTGCCAGATTGTTACCCCAAGGTGTCCTCTTCCCAGTGGAAACACATTTTCTAATTGATATCCCAGAGGGGATGCCTTATGCTAATTTGCACAGAATCCCCACATAGGCCCTACCTCAAATTGTAGCCAGTGGCACAGGTGGTTTTATATGTATTTTACATCATCACATTTTTGGGGAAGGGGGGTTGTCACCTGGAGATGGCTTGTGCAATTTTTTTCTTACTTTGGGAAGGGGCATCACCTGGCTTCTGTGTTTCACCCAAACGCTAGGTCTCTGAGGCTAAGTTTTGGCTTCAGTTTTCTCCACGGTCTGTTAGATCTGTCCATGGCCCCTGAGAAGAAGTTGGACATGGCTTCTGTCATGTGAATAATAGATGAGTGATAGTAGCTAAACTTTCCCAGTGTTTGCAGTGATACCCTCTCAAAGCTAATTGCTTAACATTCTTTAGTGCTCTTTGTGCTCATAAAAAATGTATAGGTGAATTTTTGAATTCTAATTTTATAGGAGAAGACAGTGAGGCTCAGATAAAGTCGATACTATATGGTCACAAGATGATGGAGGTGGCATTTAAACCCAGGGTTCTTCAACTGAAAAGATCTTATTCTAACCACTCTGCCTCATTGCTTCTTTCCAGAGTTCTTGTGATACATCAGTAATACAATTTTTGTGATAATTAGTGTATAAGTGAAAAGCAATATGTCATTATTTTATTCTATTTCAGTCCTCTTACTACTGTGCATTAACTGTGTGATGTGTCCTCTCTCCTCCATATTACTAGTAAGTCAGTGACCCAGTGATGCTAAAATATATATACCAATTACATAAGATTCTGGTAAAGCAAAGCAAAGCTGCTATTGAGTGTGGGTTATCTTGTAATCACTGTAATATAATTTGTTTGTAGGTCACAAAGGTCAAACCATATAGCTATTTGAAGCCATTTTTCTTGCCAGTCAGTCAAAATACACATGTTCATGTGTTTGAGAAACAGTCAAGTTCATACTAAAATATGGTGTGAGTTGACCTTACCTGCACATGATTTTATGAAACAGTAAATGCCTACTGGAAAAATTTGTGCACCATCTGTTACACAGTAAGTGTTGAGTGGCTAAATATTTTGCCATTTGAAAAAATATCACAGAATCTCAGTAAAGAGAATTTCAGTATCCTGAAGGGTAGTCGTCTGCAGTCAAGACAATTCCCCTGTCCTAATTTAGTAATCTTTAACACAATAAACAAGCTTAGGTAATATTTTATTTTTAAGCTTAGGAATAAATTTCTATTGACACAAAATATAGCAGTGGAATTCCAGGGAGTGACATATTACGTCTGGGTACCTTGGCTCAAAGGAGCCAAATACATTAGCGCTACTATGATGAATGGCCTAAGAATTGCTAATGATCAAAATAAATGCACATTGCCCTGCATGACAGATGTGTTGGTCTCCATACACAGTAGTAACTAAATGTTGATTGCTGCTGTGAGAAATGAATACAATCATAGCAGCTGGAGGTGTTACTCTTAATCATATACGTGATCTTTCTTGTCTACTTTTCACATGAGAGTTGACTGCAGAGGGGGGAAGGGAAATTGAAGTAGAGAAAAAGTGACCTTCAGAGTCTCCTGCTCCACTTTCAGACCTTTGCCTTGCTGCAAAATGCAAATAAGATATGCAGATTACTTACTAGGATTGTACGATGTTAATCTGTTGGCTTCAGTGATTTATTTTTGATTGGATTAGATGTGAAACATTTGGGGAAGCTTGTTGAAGGGTAAAACAGGTCTTCTTTGTTTGAAAAAATAAATAAAAATGATGTTGGCAGAATTCAGCTTTGTTGTCACACAATAGGAGAAAGAAGGATGGTTTGGGAGCTGACAGGTAAAGAATTAATAACTGACCCTGTCACCTTAAAGAGGTGTTGCTCTGTCACTGGATCCCAGCCATGCATCTAGTACATTCTGCTCCGT
Organism: Myotis brandtii; assembly: GCF_000412655.1. Classification (NCBI taxonomy): domain Eukaryota; kingdom Metazoa; phylum Chordata; class Mammalia; order Chiroptera; family Vespertilionidae; genus Myotis; species Myotis brandtii. The sequence goes on from NW_005356043.1 coordinate 736,248, forward strand.
TAGAGCCACCAGAGTCATACCTTCAAAATGAAACAGGTCGTTGGCCCTTCCCAAGGCCTCCCAATGAAGAGTTAGCCAATATGATTGCTTTTTAGAAAGGTGTCACCTCTGTAGATGGCAGCCTTCTACTTCGTTGAGACCTAAACATTGCCATTACTGCCCAGAGAATGGGAAAAGAGGGGATTTACTATTTAAAAGGCTTTTTAATAAATCATTAGCCTCTGCAGGAATGTGATTCTCAATGTATAGAGGAAGTGATGAATCACTAGAAAATACATTCTTCCTATTAAAGTGAGCCATTGGCCTCTTGCCCAGCCGCTCCTGGTAAACTGAATGGTCTAGGCCAAGGATACCTGGAGTTCTATGGCTCAGAGGCCCTAAAAAATGAAGTTCAAGAAAACAGGTGATTATGTGTATATGAGGGTGTGTGTAGGTGATGTAAGGGAGAAGAGATTCATATTTCATGGCATAAGGCTTAGAAAGAGAAGCTCTAAATGTAAGTTAATGAGTTCTGTACCTGTGACCAGGTATTCATCTGAAAGGTTTGAACATTGAAGTTGATGGGCATCCAGGATTCTTTGGAACATTTAAGAAGCCTTTGGCTATCAAACCTCTATATTTATTTTGTTATTACTATTATCATTATATTATTGTTATCATTATTGCAAGTAAGACTAGTTGATGTACACACATACATGCACACACACACACAAATACGGAATTAAAATCTGAAATCATGCTCTTTCTGTATTTGCTGGTTCTCCACTACCTTGAATGAAATTTAATTTCATTCTCATTGTTAATTTGTTTGGGAGATATCAAAAATGCATCTGTTCTGTCTCCTCTAATTTGTGGAAATGCAAAAATTCCAGACTTCATGGTAGCTTGACAGTCACTCCATGTCATCCTCTGATTGTTCTGATCTAGCAGACAGCTTTCTGGTCCCACCTTGCCTGGCCCAAAGGTCTGATAAGCCAGTTGTTTGTTTGTTTTTTACCTTTGGATCAGAGTGAGACTGTTTAATAGGAGCAACAGGGATATTATTCTCTCTTAATTCTCCCCAAAGAGACTGCTTTACTGGGCTGTGTTGCCGAGTGCCTGCTTCTCTCCCCATCCACTGATTATCCCTGGGATCTCAATAATGACCCTCTCTCAGAGAAACCGTCACTCCCTACTGCTTTATAACATTTATTCTTAATTATAAACTTCATTGATGCTAATGGTGTTCCCATGATTGAGAATCTCTTCTTTGGAGGGGATACTAGGAAATACCTTAAACACACACACACACACACACACACACACACACACACACACACAAAATTAGTTCCATGGAGAAAAGTCAGAATTCAGTGTGGTAAACCTGTGGTCTTACTTTTTGGTCTGCCCCTTATTCTGTGAACAATAGAAAAAATTGTCTGAAATAGGACAGTAGTTCTTGCTAACATTTCATGGTGAAATTACCCATTCACCCATCAAATCCTAAAGTGTCTAGTATGATTTTTGTTGGCCAAACAGCAAAGCTTCTATCTCCGTAAATTTTCTTCTTCCCATTATAAGTTCAAGGCAATTTTTCTAACATTGCTTTCCTTGTTTTTGTGTGTTTGTTTATATACCAACCTTGTAAAACATTACAAAATACTTGCATTGCCTAAGAAAATGTGAAAGATGAACATTGCCACATTGATGTAGGACAGTAAGGTCTAAGGGAAGGCATTAAGTCAAGCTTGTCAAACTCAAAGGCTATTACAGGCCAAATAAACAAGGTTTAAGTTTATGTGGGCCGCAAAAAAACAAAAGCTTTCATTTTCATAGAAACGTAGGTTTATTTCAATAGAGACATGCTGAATACAAAGGGCTGAAATAAATGAGTAATCGTTAACATAAAATTATAGAATATTTTAATAAAAACTAATATTTTTTCTTGAACATTAACTTACCAGACACTGAATAACTGCACAAATTAATAAGCATAACGCAAATAAACCTATTTTTCTTGTTCTCCGAACACAAAATATTTCCTGTTGCTCACACCAAACAAGTCAGTACAAGACTAATGATGTGGCAATTGGCTGCTAAAATATTCGCTGCTAGTATTAGTGCAGAGAAATGGTGTGCCTGCGCATAAGGGAAATGAATGCATCGAGATTATAGTAATCAGTCATTAGCGAATGTTGTAGTTCATTTTTAGTAATTATGTGTAACAGGATATTGTAAAAATTAAGTTACAAAATTTTTATTAAAACGTTTCTTACATACTGTTATATTGGCTGAGCTGCAAAAATATTCGTTGTGGGATGCATGCAGCCCACAGACCACAAGTTTGACATGCTTGCTTAAGTCCTCTTTTGCTGACATCATCAGAGATAAATCTCTAAAATTTTAGTAACAACACCACCTGTTCTTTTGTGAACAAAATATGCTGTAATACTTATAGTTTATGGGGCACACTCACAAATACCTTCTTTAATACCTTTAATTTAAATATTAACATTAACTATATTTTACTAATAAAGAAACTGTAGCTCAGAACGAAGAAATAAATTGGCTCCTTTTAACAAATTTGGCAAGTAAGAGACTATAATTCAGAACTAGATTTGTCGATTCCACAGCCCCCTATTCTACCCTGCTCTCACCAAACTGTTTTTAGGGCCTCAGAGTCTAGAAGCGTCCAGACGGTGAATTTTATATGGTAAATGCTCCCTGAGTGCTTACACCCTGTCTTCCTCTATATGTGCCAGGCCAAATGACCTTAAAGAGATGGCACACAATGCTATCATCTACTTTTAGGCAAGTTTATCATTCACAGGAAAATCATCCTGGAAATTCACTTGGACCTTATGCCTCTGGGTTGAAGGAATTAACCCTGCACTTGATCAATCAAGGATCTTATTCAATCTGCTTATCACTTTGCAGGGCCTTTTGACAACAGCTCTAATCAGCTTTATTTACCCTTCCTTTGCCAGACCAGTGCACCCAAGAATATTAATGTGCTCTGAAAAAGCAGAATATGGAGATAGAAAACAACTAATTATTTATTAGTTATAAAAGGAAAGGAAAACAAGACTATATCAAAGCCAAGGAATCACCAAGATCTCAAAGTATTAAGATCAATGAGGAATAATTAAAGTGATAACAGATGAAAATTAGTGAACAGGAATTATTGCTCTGAGTTATATGGATAACAGCACAGGAGAAAACAGGTGCTTTTGAAAATATTACAATTGATTGGTCTGAGTAGCCTGAGCTTTTCTCCTCACTCATGTTATTCTTACAAACCAGATTCTCTCTTTGTCCCCCCCAAAGTCTTCATTTGTCAGTAGGATGTGTGTTTCTGGTTTGCTTTGCGAATCTCTTCAGCTACACACTGGTGTCTGTATTACCAGGCCCACCTGAATTGCAGGTCCCACCCAGTTAACAAAGTTCTACTTAGAAGTAAAAATTCTTTTAAAAGATTTTATTTTTCCACTGTTTTTAAAATGTTCATTCAGATCTCATGACTTTCTGAGAAAAGAGTTACCATTCTATTAAAATACAAACAGACCAATGGACACACATTCCAGATCAGGTCAGAGGGTAGGACAGAACAGTCCAGCAGGTAACATCTTTATATATTCTAGAATGAGCTTAGATAATGAGTGTTTATGATTGATTTTAATCATTGTTTTAGTTGTAAGAGGAATAACAGAGTAATACATCCTAATAACAACACATAATTTTATTGTTTTCTATGGCTAGTATTGTAATATGAGCATTAGCACATCTACCCAATTATTTCCCATACCAACCCAATCAAGGATGTACTACTATTTTCCTTTTTTCACATGTTTATCTCTCACACATAATCATTTCTACAAAAAAAAAGAAAAGACGTTCTTATCACACAGCCCCAAATATGTGTGTAACTCCTTACTTTTACTCAGTTATTGGTTCTGCTCTCCTATGGGGAACAAACTTAACTTGGTTTATATAGACATAAGGATGTATGAAGGAGCTTTGGAATCCCCTGGATTTTATCTTCCTTCGAGCTCCCTCTCAGAATCAAGTGCTCATGTTAACTTTGGTGTCAGGGGATAAGGAAAAGACTTTGTTACAGTATATTGGGGTAATTTATCTTTGGAACACAGAATAAAAGGCAGATCTTGATCTTGGCTTTCAGGGCAATCAATCATCTCGCCTTCTCTAACCTTTCCAAACTAATCCTCAACACTCCTCTTCATATACCACATACTGCAGTTGCACCTCGATAGCCATAAGGCCAGGGAACCCCAAATGCCATTCTAAAGAATTAGGTATGGTTGGAAACTAAAGAGGCTATTAGAGAGTAAGAATACAGTCTGGCCAGTGTGGTTCAGTGGATGAGGGTTGACTCATGAACTAGGAGGTCATGTTTCGATTCCAGGTCAGGGCACATGCCTGGGTTGCTGGTTTATCTCCAGTAGGGGGCCTGCAGAAGAAGTCGATCAATGATTCTCTTTCATTATTGATGTTTCTGTTTCTCTCCCTCTCTTTTCCTCTCTCTGAAATCAATAAAAACATATAAAATATTAGGAGAAAAAAAGAACACAACAGATTTGTTAAATGTGATTGTTCGGCTATGTGTCCAAAGCTTCCACAACTTATTAACCTATTTAAAATACTGAGTAGTATTACTTATCTTACATGAAAAGTAATTTGTCCCATGAGCTGAAAATTTTGTGCCCCTCCCTTTTCTTTCTTTCTTTCTTTCTTTCTTTCTTTCTTTCTTTCTTTCTTTCTTTCTTTCTTTCTTTCTTTCTTTCTTT
>NW_005356043.1:741057-764701 GCF_000412655.1 Myotis brandtii
TTCCTTCCTTCCTTCCTTTCTTCCTTCCTTCCTTCCTTCCTTCCTTCCTTCCTTCCTTCCTTCCTTTCTTCCTTTCTCTTTCTCTCTCTCTCTCTCTTTCTTTCACTGGTATCTCAGGAACAAAACTCCGGCTATTGCGGTGTCAGGAGGAGAGCTTAGTGTTGATCCTGTTGTATGAGATACAGAATTAACTATTTGCTGAAGTAAACATTTTTACTTTTCTGCCTTAAGATATTATCAAGCTGTATGTGAACACATAAAGTTGTAATCACAGTAAAATCTTAAACTCACAAAATATAGTTGACCCTTGAACAACTCGGGGGTTAGGGGCTCAAGCCCCTGCACAGTTGAAAATCTGTATAGGACCTAAGTCAGCTCTCCATGTATATGGATCTCAAACACAAATGTAAAATACTGTTTTGGATCCACAGTTGGTAAAATTTGGGGTGTGGAGGGCCAACTGTATATTTGTTGGAAAAAAATCCTTGTGTAAGTGGACCCAGTGCAGTTCAAACACCTGTTTTTCAAGGGTCAACTGTATTTATAATGCCATGTCGAACACACATGACAAATAGTATGCTACTCAAGAGTTGAGTAAAATATGGATACAGAAACTCAAATTGATGCTTTCAAGTGGTTATTTCAGTGCAAACCTTTCCTTGGCAATGGTCCTTTACGTGGAGATTTTCATTTTTATTCCAAAAGATGTTGTTTTTTGCACCCCTTTTAGAACTCAGAAATAAATCTGGGCTGTAATACTTTTCGACAGCTATCTAAGCATATGCTATCTCTAGGCTGTATCATTTCTCTAGATTCCTGCTGTTTCTTACAGAATATGGCTACCTCATAAAAAGGCATTTCTTAAAAACCTATTTGCTAAATTAATGTAATATTTTAAGGTGAATTTCACATCGTTTTGAGACACTCACTATTTTGGTATCTCAATGAAAGAGCAGGCTGCATCGATGAATTCTTAGTTCTTGGAAAATAAGTACTGAGTTGTAGGCATTACCAGTGTTTACATTGGAACATGTCAGAAGACTTTCTTTGTAGATTACTGAGATTGCATTTACTTACTTTTATGTTTTACTCATTTTCTCTTTCAACCATATGTTCTCTTCTGCTTTTTTCTTCTTATTCTAAAAATAGTTTGCTGATTTTCTTTCTCACAATATCCAAATTATTTATAGATATTTAATACATATTTGTTTACTGAAAGTGTTTTATGAAACTTTCTCAGTGTATTTCAGGTCATATGTTAGGAACTAGAGATAAAATAATGAGGGTTATTTTTAAAAAAGAGAGAAAATGGCTTGTGCCACCATGCAGTTGACAGTATTGTGAGCATGACAACTCAGTCATATCATCAAGCAAAACCAATCAGACATTATAGAACACTAAGATATAAAGCAGAGGCCAGCAAACTTTCTATAAAATGCTAGGTAGTAAATGTATTAGGATTTGCAGACTGTAGTCTGTCACAGCTACTTAACTCCACCATTGTAGCATGAAAGCAGCCATAAGCAGTACATGGGTCAATGAACATGGCCATGTTTTTTTTTTAAAAGGTTTCTTTTTATTTAATTTACAAAACAGGCATCAGGACACATTAGCCCATGGTTGTAGTTTGCTGAACCTTCACTGTAAATTAAAAAAAGTCAGTGTGATCACTAAGAAGAGGAGAAAAAGAGTGAGGACAGGGTAATTTTAAGTTCTCATTTTCTGGTCATTTTATGCCAATCACTGCAAAATTGACACAACTATTCTTAAGGAAGTGTCCTGAAAATTAGCTCCAAATAGATACTCTGCAGCCCGACCTTCTGTATTGATCTTCAGGCCCTCAACGGTATTACCTTTGCTATATAAATGACTAGGAGAAAAAGATGGAGAAAATAATTTTTCTAAGTGACCAGACATTTGAGTGTTCATTGTCTATCTTTTGTTTAGTTCACATGTTCAGGTAGATTGTGAATCTTAGAACTGGTGGTCAGTTCCATTGCTCTCTGGATTTACCAGTTTCACACTCTGTAGTTCTCAATTGGTTTTAGATCCAGGTGACCACGATAGGGCTTTTCTCACTCCTGCAGATATGTGAACAAGCAAGTTATTGGTTGTAGGCCAACAGCATTGTTTTTGTAAAGTAATAAAAGCCTATTATTTCCTCTGTAGGTTTTTTAATGAAGCTGATACATCACTAGAGCACTGAACTCATAATTTGCACTATAGACTCATCTGATATAAAAGAGGCTACTTCATCTTCTTATATAATAAAGAGCTAATATGCTAATTAGGCTGAACAGCAAAATGACCATCCAGACGACCTTCAGGAAGAAGCCAGAGCCACAAGGGCTGAGACAGCCGGGGCCTTATATACTTAATCTTATATGCTTAAGTATAATCATCATTGCATGGATTATAAGAATAATGTTTCAACTACCCATTCATTTACAGAAACTCTCTAAATACCCAAAGCATTCTAATAAGTCTCTGAACTTATTACTGTATACTTATTTCATATATACCAATTAAACTAGAGAAATTGTTTTCATTTTTAGCCAGATATTCCATGCTATTGAACAGAAATACAGCATATTAGCTTTCTGCCATCACCTCTTAGAATTAATTGAAAGAAATGCACTTATTGATATTTATCTTTCTAATAATACCTATCCCATTGGGCATTTCCTGATTACTATCTCCCAAATGATTTCTATGACTCCTTCAAACCTTTTATTTCTTTCAAACTTATATCTTGACTTCTAGGACAACCTCTCATTCCAGTAAATTGTAGAAACTGTCTTTAGTCATTCAATCATAATCCTGTGAAGTATACAGCTCAGCTTAGTAATAAATTCTCAATTGTCGTGTTTAACTGGAACTAAGCTTAGAAGGTCTCTGAGAGTCTTTAACTTGGAGCCAGGTCCTCCCGCATCACCTTGGTAATAGGAGAAAATATCATGGTTGAGGCTACTATTTCCATCATCTGGTCTGGTTTTCTGCTGCCAAATTAATGATAAACATCAATCCAGCTCATCTTGAGCATTTTCTTTATATAGACACACACACACACACACACACACACACACACACACACACATACAATCTATATATAAATATTAAATATACATAGTTTTAAGTAATGTTGATTTATTTTTAGTAGAATTTGATTATTTAGGCTGCAAGGGGAGTTTTCTACAATTATTCAATATGTTTTTGCTTTTCAAGAAGGAGAACATGAGTGTTTTAATTATCTTTTTGGTCAAGCAGCCTAAATCAAAGTACATGAATGATGGTGGGCACCATGCCAAATTGGTTGGTCACCACTTTTATTCTGTTACTTGTTTTGTGAGCAGTGTTCTCTTTAATCAACTACATTTATACATGCAAATAAAAGACAGTGGTAATACAAATGAAATCAATTGATATTTCTCAACATTTTAATCTTCACACATCTTTACATAAAAATTAATAGTTTTTATTATTTCAGCAACTTGAGGGAGATAAAAAGGATAGGTTGGAGCTACTCAGGGAGAAACACTGAAAATCTGAGTTAAGCTTTACAGGCAGTTTGATGGGCTGACCTCCTAGCTTGGTGGGTCAAGGAATTAGAGGTCACATATAATCAGAATGAGTCCCTTTTCAGCATGTTGTTGATGAGACAAAAAACAACACTGTTTCAGCATCCTACATTTTCTCCTCATAGTCATTTTCCTTTGGTCAATATGTTAAAGGAAAGTAGCATTTCTTGCTATCAAATTACTAACTTCATTCCTCTCTACAGTGAATAGGTTAGACAAAAAATATCCATTTACGCTTGTCCATTATCAACAAGTATAACTTGATGGATCAGTATATAAACCTACAGGCTCAGGAATAAGACAACCTGGCTGGAAAGCTTGGCTTTACCTCTTAAAAACAATATGATTCTGGATAAATACCTTAGTATTTCGAAGCTTCAGTTCCCAAGGCTGTAAAATGGGGTAAAAATAGTATCTGCATCGAGGGTAGTTAACATCTAGATAATGCATTTAGCACAATGCCTAGGATATAGTAAGAAGTCAATAAAAGTTAGCACTTTTGGTTAATAACCCACTTAAAAATTTTATTGTGATACTCAGTGTGCAATAGCTACTTATTGGCACATAGTTTATTCCTGGGAGGAAGTAAATACATACATACATAAAACATGGGGAGATCAAACTGCAGTGGCTGCTTAAAGCATTCAGTATCCCCTGTGTCTCAGGTGTAAAAAACCTCATTGTCAATGGAGCTCCAACGATTAAATGCTTTCCGTGACAGGCTATACACAGTGCAGTTACCTTCTACTGAAACCAGTCCTGCTGTCTTAATATTGTCTGTCTGGGCAGGAAGTCTGAGTTGCTGGGTTCAGTTGATGGCAATTTATTTCATTCATTGGTTAAAAACTCCCTTGGTGGGAAGCAAAAGATCCAATTCACTGTGCAGCCGTCCTTAGTAAAGTACATAGAACATCTTTTATTTCCTGACAGAATCCATTAACTTAAATCATTTTAAGATTTCTAGTATACCACCAAGAGCCCAGTTTGCCTGAGTTTTCGCATCTGTAAAGTAGAGAGAACTTGCTATCCACCCGCATAGTGGCTTCCACTCTAAAGGCCCCAGGTGTCCTGAGGCCAAAGAAGCTGGTATCAGGAACCCATGTATATTTATGATAATCCAAATACTCAATGCAAATATTCCATTTAATTTTGGTTGGCTGTCCCTTCCATTTTTTACACTTTTGGATGGGGTTTGTTGATCTGCCCAGTGATAACTCTCAGACTTATTAACATGATTAATTGTTGGCAAGGAGACATTTTATTAACACTTCCCAAACAATCAATATGTTTGTTGTTCTCAGCTCCTTACTTGCAGCCTATCTGACCCTATTGACAACAGGCTTTGGATCATGGAAACCCAAGTAAGAAACCAAGACTTCAGGAAGGGCCCAGCTGGTGCGGCTTAGTGGTTTATCATTGACCTGTGAATCAGGAGGTCACAGTTTGATTCCCAGTCAGGGCATATGCCTGGGTTGCTGGCTCAATGCTCAGTTTGGGGCATGAAGGGGACAGCTGATCAATGACTCTCTCATCATTGATGTTTCCATCTCTCTCTCCCTCTCCCTTCCTCTCTGAAATCAATAAGAATATATTTTTTAAAAAGACTTCAAGATGGGCATGGGGAGGAAGAAAATGATGCATAAATTTTACTTTAGATTTACTTTATCATAAAGATAGAGATCTTGGACTACAGAGCATATGTGTGTGCGTGCACGCACACATCCATGAGCTTGCATGTCATTTCAGCTGGACTGCACCTTCTCCCATGACTTCATTCTCTCCCAGGACATAGCTCCTCTGCAGACTGTTCATCAGAAGAGACCGTGGAGCAGTCCTTTCCAATAGGACTTTCTGCAGTGATGGGAATATGCATCTGCTTTGTTCTCCACAGTAGCTCCTTGCCATATGTAACTGTTGATCATTTGAAATGTAGCTAATGAAAAAGAAAAAAGTGAATTTTTAGCTTTCCTTAATCAATTTAAATTCAATTCATAGCCCTATGTCAGTGATGGCGAACCTTTTGAGCTCGGCAAATGACCATCCAGACGACCTTCAGGAAGAAGCCAGAGCCACAAGGGCTGAGACAGCCGGGGCCTTATATACTTAATCTTATATGCTTAAGTATAATCATCATTGCATGGATTATAAGAATAATGTTTCAACTACCCATTCATTTACAGAAACTCTCTAAATACCCAAAGCATTCTAATAAGTCTCTGAACTTATTACTGTATACTTATTTCATATATACCAATTAAACTAGAGAAATTGTTTTCATTTTTAGCCAGATATTCCATGCTATTGAACAGAAATACAGCATATTAGCTTTCTGCCATCACCTCTTAGAATTAATTGAAAGAAATGCACTTATTGATATTTATCTTTCTAATAATACCTATCCCATTGGGCATTTCCTGATTACTATCTCCCAAATGATTTCTATGACTCCTTCAAACCTTTTATTTCTTTCAAACTTATATCTTGACTTCTAGGACAACCTCTCATTCCAGTAAATTGTAGAAACTGTCTTTAGTCATTCAATCATAATCCTGTGAAGTATACAGCTCAGCTTAGTAATAAATTCTCAATTGTCGTGTTTAACTGGAACTAAGCTTAGAAGGTCTCTGAGAGTCTTTAACTTGGAGCCAGGTCCTCCCGCATCACCTTGGTAATAGGAGAAAATATCATGGTTGAGGCTACTATTTCCATCATCTGGTCTGGTTTTCTGCTGCCAAATTAATGATAAACATCAATCCAGCTCATCTTGAGCATTTTCTTTATATAGAGTGGTTAACATATTGAATAGTACAGTTCCATATTCCTCCCTAGGGATCGACTTTGTCTGAAGGCCATTACAAAATTCGAGTAGTCTTTATAAGTCCTTTCTTGAGTGATTCTAAAATATGACTCACTGATCTTTTCCTAAAGGAAAAGAGAGAAAGGCCAGGTAAGCCAGGAGTGAGGGCATCCTCAGATTTGTTATTTCCTCTCTGTCCACCGATGTACTCCCACCCTCCTATGGTAGCCGAGAGGACTTCCTTGTGCTTTCTGTCAGACCTTGTCTTTCAAACCCAGAACAGAGTGTCTGATTAGCCAAATTCGCAGAAATACTTTTCAGATCAAAGTCACCATTTTATCTGAATGAGTCTATTAAACTGAATTCTTACTGAGAGGTGAGAGAGACTGAGAATTCAGAGCCAAAAGGCCTTTAGAAAATCACAAAACTTGGTGTTTTTCAAGAATCCTAAATGTACTTCTGTGGTGTGTGAGATGATTCCAGATGGTACAATATTATAGTTTAATGTCCTATTTTAATTGCATTAAGCTCCTTTTAATGTGTACTTGTGAGTTAATATTTGCACAGCATCTCTTTTTTCTGTTTCTTTTGTCTTTGGTGGTGCTACCTATACCTCCTCGGTGACATGGTATGGGAAATAGGATGGGAAAAGAGGTCCACTTTTAAAAATGCTTTTTAAACTTTGAAAAATGCATTCTAACATGAAGGTTCTGTAATTGACTTGCTTTTCATCAGAATAAAATCCTTCTATTACTCTAGTTGTCTACGTGGAAAAATATTTTCATATAAATATTAAATATACATAGTTTTAAGTAATGTTGATTTATTTTTAGTAGAATTTGATTATTTAGGCTGCAAGGGGAGTTTTCTACAATTATTCAATATGTTTTTGCTTTTCAAGAAGGAGAACATGAGTGTTTTAATTATCTTTTTGGTCAAGCAGCCTAAATCAAAGTACATGAATGATGGTGGGCACCATGCCAAATTGGTTGGTCACCACTTTTATTCTGTTACTTGTTTTGTGAGCAGTGTTCTCTTTAATCAACTACATTTATACATGCAAATAAAAGACAGTGGTAATACAAATGAAATCAATTGATATTTCTCAACATTTTAATCTTCACACATCTTTACATAAAAATTAATAGTTTTTATTATTTCAGCAACTTGAGGGAGATAAAAAGGATAGGTTGGAGCTACTCAGGGAGAAACACTGAAAATCTGAGTTAAGCTTTACAGGCAGTTTGATGGGCTGACCTCCTAGCTTGGTGGGTCAGGGAATTAGAGGTCACATATAATCAGAATGACTGTCCCTTTTCAGCATGTTGTTGATGAGACAAAAAACAACACTGTTTCAGCATCCTACATTTTCTCCTCATAGTCATTTTCCTTTGGTCAATATGTTAAAGGAAAGTAGCATTTCTTGCTATCAAATTACTAACTTCATTCCTCTCTACAGTGAATAGGTTAGACAAAAAATATCCATTTACGCTTGTCCATTATCAACAAGTATAACTTGATGGATCAGTATATAAACCTACAGGCTCAGGAATAAGACAACCTGGCTGGAAAGCTTGGCTTTACCTCTTAAAAACAATATGATTCTGGATAAATACCTTAGTATTTCGAAGCTTCAGTTCCCAAGGCTGTAAAATGGGGTAAAAATAGTATCTGCATCGAGGGTAGTTAACATCTAGATAATGCATTTAGCACAATGCCTAGGATATAGTAAGAAGTCAATAAAAGTTAGCACTTTTGGTTAATAACCCACTTAAAAATTTTATTGTGATACTCAGTGTGCAATAGCTACTTATTGGCACATAGTTTATTCCTGGGAGGAAGTAAATACATACATACATAAAACATGGGGAGATCAAACTGCAGTGGCTGCTTAAAGCATTCAGTATCCCCTGTGTCTCAGGTGTAAAAAACCTCATTGTCAATGGAGCTCCAACGATTAAATGCTTTCCGTGACAGGCTATACACAGTGCAGTTACCTTCTACTGAAACCAGTCCTGCTGTCTTAATATTGTCTGTCTGGGCAGGAAGTCTGAGTTGCTGGGTTCAGTTGATGGCAATTTATTTCATTCATTGGTTAAAAACTCCCTTGGTGGGAAGCAAAAGATCCAATTCACTGTGCAGCCGTCCTTAGTAAAGTACATAGAACATCTTTTATTTCCTGACAGAATCCATTAACTTAAATCATTTTAAGATTTCTAGTATACCACCAAGAGCCCAGTTTGCCTGAGTTTTCGCATCTGTAAAGTAGAGAGAACTTGCTATCCACCCGCATAGTGGCTTCCACTCTAAAGGCCCCAGGTGTCCTGAGGCCAAAGAAGCTGGTATCAGGAACCCATGTATATTTATGATAATCCAAATACTCAATGCAAATATTCCATTTAATTTTGGTTGGCTGTCCCTTCCATTTTTTACACTTTTGGATGGGGTTTGTTGATCTGCCCAGTGATAACTCTCAGACTTATTAACATGATTAATTGTTGGCAAGGAGACATTTTATTAACACTTCCCAAACAATCAATATGTTTGTTGTTCTCAGCTCCTTACTTGCAGCCTATCTGACCCTATTGACAACAGGCTTTGGATCATGGAAACCCAAGTAAGAAACCAAGACTTCAGGAAGGGCCCAGCTGGTGCGGCTTAGTGGTTTATCATTGACCTGTGAATCAGGAGGTCACAGTTTGATTCCCAGTCAGGGCATATGCCTGGGTTGCTGGCTCAATGCTCAGTTTGGGGCATGAAGGGGACAGCTGATCAATGACTCTCTCATCATTGATGTTTCCATCTCTCTCTCCCTCTCCCTTCCTCTCTGAAATCAATAAGAATATATTTTTTAAAAAGACTTCAAGATGGGCATGGGGAGGAAGAAAATGATGCATAAATTTTACTTTAGATTTACTTTATCATAAAGATAGAGATCTTGGACTACAGAGCATATGTGTGTGCGTGCACGCACACATCCATGAGCTTGCATGTCATTTCAGCTGGACTGCACCTTCTCCCATGACTTCATTCTCTCCCAGGACATAGCTCCTCTGCAGACTGTTCATTAGAAGAGACCGTGGAGCAGTCCTTTCCAATAGGACTTTCTGCAGTGATGGGAATATGCATCTGCTTTGTTCTCCACAGTAGCTCCTTGCCATATGTAACTGTTGATCATTTGAAATGTAGCTAATGAAAAAGAAAAAAGTGAATTTTTAGCTTTCCTTAATCAATTTAAATTCAATTCATAGCCCTATGTCAGTGATGGCGAACCTTTTGAGCTCGGCGTGTCAGCATTTTGAAAAACCCTAACTTAACTCTGGTGCCGTGTCACAAATAGAAATTTTTGATATTTGCAACCATAGTAAAACAAAGACTTATATTTTTGATATTTATTTTATATATTTAAATGCCAATTAACAAAGAAAAATCAACCAAAAAAAATGAGTTGGCGTATCACCTCTGACATGCGTGTCATAGGTTCGCCGTCACTGCCCTATATAGTCAGTGGTTAACATATTGAATAGTACAGTTCCATATTCCTCCCTAGGGATCGACTTTGTCTGAAGGCCATTACAAAATTCGAGTAGTCTTTATAAGTCCTTTCTTGAGTGATTCTAAAATATGACTCACTGATCTTTTCCTAAAGGAAAAGAGAGAAAGGCCAGGTAAGCCAGGAGTGAGGGCATCCTCAGATTTGTTATTTCCTCTCTGTCCACCGATGTACTCCCACCCTCCTATGGTAGCCGAGAGGACTTCCTTGTGCTTTCTGTCAGACCTTGTCTTTCAAACCCAGAACAGAGTGTCTGATTAGCCAAATTCGCAGAAATACTTTTCAGATCAAAGTCACCATTTTATCTGAATGAGTCTATTAATCTGAATTCTTACTGAGAGGTGAGAGAGACTGAGAATTCAGAGCCAAAAGGCCTTTAGAAAATCACAAAACTTGGTGTTTTTCAAGAATCCTAAATGTACTTCTGTGGTGTGTGAGATGATTCCAGATGGTACAATATTATAGTTTAATGTCCTATTTTAATTGCATTAAGCTCCTTTTAATGTGTACTTGTGAGTTAATATTTGCACAGCATCTCTTTTTTCTGTTTCTTTTGTCTTTGGTGGTGCTACCTATACCTCCTCGGTGACATGGTATGGGAAATAGGATGGGAAAAGAGGTCCACTTTTAAAAATGCTTTTTAAACTTTGAAAAAAATGCATTCTAACATGAAGGTAACTGTAATTGACTTGCTTTTCATCAGAATAAAATCATTCTATTACTCTAGTTGTCTACGTGGAAAAATATTTTCTACCTTGTTGCTTGGAAAACAAAATTAGATACATCCGATGGGGCCAGAGCTAAAGGAGTGAGCTGGAGGCTTTGGCTTAAGCCTAGAAATAGCAGAAATATGTGGACACAGACTTACTATTCAGATTTCTCTGTCCCCAGTTCCCATAACAAACTAGCTCAGTTTTTTGTTTTTAAAAAATCGGTCCTACAATTCTTAGTGTCCTTGATTTGATTTAGGCATATAGTTATGAAGATATAAAGAAATACATGTTATCACACTTTCCCTTGAGCTCCCCATCTGGTTAGAGAGATATGGTGTCTGGTTCTTTGTACAGTAGGAGAGTATGTGCGTTGAGTTAATTAAGTTTAATTATATTTCTTGCACTAATCTCTGAGGCTCTTTGAATTGATATGAGGTGGAGCTTATCAATTCAATGGTTCGCTACTAGAAAGTGAACTGGGCCTGCCGTAAATTCCAACCATCTTGTTGAAATACATCACAGATGTGTTTCTGTTCCTGCAAATGATTGTTTGACATAAATGTTTACTCCCAGCAAGAAATTGTTTCATGTTAAGTAAAGCAGCTTTATAGGAATCATTTTAAAGGCTGTGCTTCAGTCTATCAATTGTTTGTCTGCTTCTTATTCCTGTGATTGTCCACTCTTGTGAAGGGGGAGATAAAGTTAATCAAGTTTGATTAAATATATGAGAGAACAAGCATGAATAACTATTTAAACCTATACCCTTACAACTAAAAAAATCATTTTAAAACTGCAAAAAAGGATGACTACTCTTTAATTGCTTTATTTTCTCTCACACCTTGCTTTTTCACTGCCATCTTTCATGCTAGAATCGTGGGAAAGAATCTGGGGTTGGAAATGGGTCTGGATATGAAAGCCAGTGAGAGACAGAAAGAATAGTTGTATAATAAGGAGAGAAAACAGCATGTGTGACATTGTGATTGCTTTGACAGATGGCCCAGAGCTATGGCTTTTAACGTTGAGTTAGCCCTGTGGCTAATGGAGTACCTAATTAAGAGCTTAGTGTAACTGATTGTGTAGAAACTATTGCTTTGTCACTGAATCAATGAGTGGACTTCCATTAATAGTAAAATAGTAGGGTCATTTAGGTAATTGTATGAACTTTTGTTCATACATAAATTATATCAAAATATTAAAATACTAGAGGCCTGGTGCATGGATTCATGCACCAGTGGGATCCCTCGGCCTGGCCTGTGGGGATCGGGCCGAAACCGACTCTCCAACATCCCCCGAGGGGTCCTGGATTGCGAGAGGATGGTTCTCGGGTGACGCACCCCAGAATCGGGCTCCCTCCTCTCTGTTTCCAGGTGCATCACCCAAGAATTGCAGCTGCCAAGTCACGGCAGCTCCTGCATAGAGCGTCTGCCCCCTGGTGGTCACTGTGCATCATAGCTACCGGTTGGCCATCACTTAGGCTTTTATATATATACATATTTTCTGTTGCAGGGAGCTTGGGTGCAGATATTATAAGTGATGGCATAGGACACAGTGTCCTCGGGGTCTCTTTCTCCTAAATTTCTCCCCTCCATGAGACCAGAAATTTAGTCCCCTTTGTCCAAAACATTGTCAAGTTTGTTTGGTTTTTTACTTTGTATAGAAACTACAAGTACCTACCAGATGGTTTTAAGGACAGCATCTTCCAAGAAAAAAATTAACTATTAAAGCCAAAGAGTGGGAGTCAGAGGCTGGCTGAGTTTATTTCAAAAAACATAGGGTCACTCAGTACACTTTACACTTAATTTCACTTTCTCTTTCTTCAACAGAGACTTATTTTGACTTATAATAATTTTTATCCTTTTTTTTAAAGCATTGGCATGTGTATTTTAGAGGCCCCGAACCCCATCCTACATAAGGCAAGGTGAAGACAAAACCTCAGAGCTTACCCTATCTCATGCAGAATGTTAACTATTACAAAACAAGTTTTTAGAAATCAGTAAAATTATATGAAGGGCAGTAAAGCAGCTTAATTGTGTGGAGTCAAGCCAATCCAGTTTATGGAACCTGTATAATTAATTATTAAAGGGTAAGACATTTACAGGGAGTATTGTAAAGCATTTTGTTAAGGTCAAGGTGGTGAAGATTCAGGTTTAAACAGTTTCAGCTTTTGTCTTGATACTGGAAGAACTCTTGACTTTGCAAATCGTGTTCTTCCATGGGATCTCAGGAAGGTATTCCAGGGGCCCAAGAAAGGGAGATCGTGGTGTGGTAGCTGATCCTATACTTGGGGCACTGCGATTATCATAAAAGCAGAGCTTCTGGAGGCATAACCCCTAATAACTCTCAGGAACCAACAACAAGGGTCCCCCAAGTGCTCAGGCACTGCTGTGTCTGACCTGTGCTTTCTCGTCAGCACAGGCAGGTATTCATTTTGTTGCTCATGCTTCTCTGGGGACATAGGAGCAGCATCTATTGATAATGTAATTAGCTCTGTTAATCACATGCCACATGTGCCCTCTAATAGGTGAAACACCCTCTGTGTTTTTATTTACAACTGTTCTCTGTGTATTAATACCGAAGGAAGTTCTTCTCTGGTGAACTGGGGGTTTTGGTAGTTACTTGGGGTAAGAGTCATATGAACTGCTGCTTCTTAATCCTTTATATATTTTCAAAAACCAGAAATTTCTGATGTTTGAATCTCCAACTTTGGTTCCAGTAGAGAACACAATGGTAGAGGTGGATTCTCAATGAAGAAAGAGGTTAACCCAGCCAGCATGGCTCGGTGGTTGAGCATCAACCTATGAATCAGGAGGACATGGTTCCAGTCAGGGCACGTGCTCTGGTTGTGGGCTCAATCCCCAGTATGGGGTGTGCAGGAGGCAGCCGGTCAATGATTCTCTCTTTCCCTTTCCCTTTGTCTCAGAAATTAATAAAAATATATATTTTTTAAAAAGAGGTTAGAGGATAGGTAGGAGGAAGCAGGGTTGTGGTGGACAAAAACTAAGGTTGCTGTACCAGAGGCATGCATTTCATGGAACTAAAAACTCAGGCAGGGATTTTCCTCCCACCAGAACCATGGTTCTTTGATGATGGTGAAGCAATCAAGGTCTCACATAATTGAATTCCAGCTGTGAGTCTAGTATTCAAGACATTTTTATTGTCTTGCGAATATATTTATGACTGGTGAGTAACATCCTAAAGCTGTTCCCTTTCCCTTTGTCTCAGAAATTAATAAAAATATATATTTTTTAAAAAGAGGTTAGAGGATAGGTAGGAGGAAGCAGGGTTGTGGTGGACAGTGGGGCATCATTCTCCACATCATTCTCGTTTTTAAAATTTAGAGGATCCAGTCAATCAATTAAAAGTTAGGTCACATGAGGATAAGAGTAGCTCTTATTTGCTAGGTCATCATCTGGAGAGCTCTCTCACCTCCAGCCTTTAAATTTTGCCACTGGGAGTGGTAAGTGCCTCGGTGCAGAAGAGCAGACATCTATGGGCTGCTCCACTGAGTTGTATGTAGCAAAAAGAACAATCTATGACATTGTACAAAAAGATAAATGGACTTTGGGCCTGCTGACACTATGCTAGTATATATGAACGTGTCTTCATCTTTCTGTGTTCTGTGAAGCATTTAGGAAGTGAGTAGAGTCCTACCTAGTGGGCTGGTTCTCCCACTGACAGGAGAGAGATGGAACTCTCTGATAGCTACAGTGGCCACACAAGGGACAGCAAGACCTTCCAAACAAAAGCCAGGGGCTAGGAAGCTAAGCCTGGATCTCTGTTATGGTGGCATGTGTGTAAGAGTCCAGAGTGCCAGATTGGCAGGGGGCGGGGGAGGGGGCCGTGTGCTGGCAGGGACCCAGTGCAGGCTCGGAGGATCATGAAGGTTCTTGCTCTAGCTTAGATCAGAGCCATGGGTCACGATTGGGAGAGAAGCACACAGTGTCAGCTTAATTGTGTGGAGTCAAGCCAATCCAGTGCAGGCTCGGAGGATCATGAAGGTGCTTGCTCTAGCTTAGATCAGAGCCATGGGTCACGATTGTGGCTCAATGCTCAGTTTGGGGCATGAAGGGGACAGCTGATCAATGACTCTCTCATCATTGATGTTTCCATTAGCTTAATTGTGTGGAGTCAAGCCAATCCAGTTTATGGAACCTGTATAATTAATTATTAAAGGGTAAGACATTTACAGGGAGTATTGTAAAGCATTTTGTTAAGGTCAAGGTGGTGAAGATTCAGGTTTAAACAGTTTCAGCTTTTGTCTTGATACTGGAAGAACTCTTGACTTTGCAAATCGTGTTCTTCCATGGGATCTCAGGAAGGTATTCCAGGGGCCCAAGAAAGGGAGATCGTGGTGTGGTAGCTGATCCTATACTTGGGGCACTGCGATTATCATAAAAGCAGAGCTTCTGGAGGCATAACCCCTAATAACTCTCAGGAACCAACAACAAGGGTCCCCCAAGTGCTCAGGCACTGCTGTGTCTGACCTGTGCTTTCTCGTCAGCACAGGCAGGTATTCATTTTGTTGCTCATGCTTCTCTGGGGACATAGGAGCAGCATCTATTGATAATGTAATTAGCTCTGTTAATCACATGCCACATGTGCCCTCTAATAGGTGAAACACCCTCTGTGTTTTTATTTACAACTGTTCTCTGTGTATTAATACCGAAGGAAGTTCTTCTCTGGTGAACTGGGGGTTTTGGTAGTTACTTGGGGTAAGAGTCATATGAACTGCTGCTTCTTAATCCTTTATATATTTTCAAAAACCAGAAATTTCTGATGTTTGAATCTCCAACTTTGGTTCCAGTAGAGAACACAATGGTAGAGGTGGATTCTCAATGAAGAAAGAGGTTAACCCAGCCAGCATGGCTCGGTGGTTGAGCATCAACCTATGAATGTTCCTCCTGATTTAGTAAAATGTGAGGAGAAAGAACTGCCTTTAGGATGGAATTGTTCATCAAAAGAGAACCAGAACTAAAATAGTTAGAAAATTCTCGATCTATCCATTTTTAAGAAAATGAGAGCTGCCTCTGAAGAAAACATGAAGGGTGTGGCCAAAGTTGCTAAGGAGAAGAAAGCCACTCGCTGCTTCATTCCAGGCATATGTATGTACCTCTTAAGGGTTTATCCTTAATGGGGGCCTGATTGGGCCCTTTGAGTGGTAATAAAATGCCCTAAGAAACTAGGAGTAATGAGCCTCCCACTGGCTCTCTCCTACAGCAGAGGGCATGGATCCCTCCGCTGGAAACTCTTCCAGCTGACCCAGCGCCCTGATGGGACCAGAACAAGGTCAGGAAGTTTAGCGCCTTGATGCTTGTCATTTCAGTGCCAGGATGTTGTTCTCAGGGTGTCTCCTGCAGTGACTTTTCAATAAAGATGTGACAGTGTATACTGGGCCCGGTCTCTGTCCCCCTGCAGGTCAGTGACCAGCAATTGGGGTCTGTCCTATAGAGACATGCACAGGGAGGAACTGCAGAAACAGGGCCACCAGGAGGCTCTGGCACCTCATTAGAGGGGCCAAACTGATCTCTGACATCGCTGAAGCCTCCATTTTTTTTTATATGTTCTGGGGAAAAAGAGATACAAGCTGGCATCCTGAAATCTTCTATCTTTCTTCCTCCGCTTCTTCGCCTACACCTGCCTTTTTGCCCTTGTTACTGTTCTTGTTTTCGGACTCTAAAAACAACCTTACTATTTCTTGCACCACTTGGATCATATTATTTTAATTGTTATAAAATAATCTAAAACTAAGGTTGCTACACCAAAGGCATGCATTTCATGGACTGAAAATTCAGGCAGGAATTTTCCTCCCACCAGAACCACGGTCCTTCAATGATGGCAAAGCAATCAGGGTCTCACATGATTGAATTCCAGCTCGGAGTCTAGTATTCAAGACATTTTTATTGTCTTGCAAATATATTTATGACTGGTGAGTAACATCCTAAAGCTGTGCACTCTCCCAGGCATGTTGGTTTCCCACCAGCTGTCTCTGGGTGTCAGGTGAGCTGTTTCCAGGCCTGGGGAACAGAAGTGCTGGGGCAGCTGCTCCAGATGTGGCAGCTCCTCCTCTGATTGGATGGGGCTAGTCCCAGTCCATTGGTGGAAAGATAGAACCAGGGCTTCCCTACAGAGATGGACTCAGATGGAGTAAACAGGCAGGGGCATAGTACAGGAAGCTGAAAGCTCAGTCTGTGGCTTTCCCCAAAATGCAGTGTGTGTGAGAGGCCTCTGCCAGGAATGGCCACTAGTTATGAACTTGAGCTCAGTTAACCAGAGGTCCATTGTGGTAGGTATGTTTCTCCTTGGGGTTGACCAACGAAACTGGATATTTGGCTGAAGAAATTTCCAAGCAAAGTGTTGAAGGAGCAGCCTAGTTCCTCCTGATTTAGTAAAATGTGAGGAGAAAGAACTGCCTTTAGGATGGAATTGTTCATCAAAAGAGAACCAGAACTAAAATAGTTAGAAAATTCTCGATCTATCCATTTTTAAGAAAATGAGAGCTGCCTCTGAAGAAAACATGAAGGGTGTGGCCAAAGTTGCTAAGGAGATTAGACAGTCATCTAAACAGAAGCCAGGATTTGTTGTCCAAGGTGGGGAAATGACCCCAAGGGTAATTCCCCTTCCAAGGCCCAGAGAGCAAGGGCCAAGAACTTGGGGGTCCAGAGAAGGAGATTTCAGAAAAGGAGTCAGCCTATGGCAATTTGTGATCGCAGCACAAGCTGACTAGGACATACGAGCTGTATTTGCTAATATACTGAAGCAAAAAAGGCTTTAGTTTATACATCTGAATATGAGGGAGAAAGCCACTCGCTGCTTCATTCCAGGCGTATGTATGTACCTCTTAAGGGTTTATCCTCAATGGGAGCATGATTGGGCCCTTTGAGTGGTAATACAATGCCCTGAGAAACTAGGAGTAATGAGCCTCCCACTGGCTCTCTCCTACAGCAGAGGGCATGGATCCCTCCGCTGGAAACTCTTCCAGCTGACCCAGCGCCCTGATGGGACCAGAACAAGGTCAGGAAGTTTAGCGTCTTGATGCTTGTCATTTCAGTGCCAGGATGTTGTTCTCAGGGTGTCTCCTGCAGTGACTTTTCAATAAAGATGTGACAGTGTATACTGGGCCTGGTCTCTGTCCCCCTGCAGGTCAGTGACCAGCAATTGGGGTCTGTCCTGTAGAGACATGCACAGGGAGGAACTGCAGAAACAGGGCCACCAGGAGGCTCTGGCACCTCATTAGAGGGACCAAACTTATCTCTGACATCGCTGAAGCCTCCAATTTTTTTTGTATGTTCTGGGGAAAAAGAGATACAAGCTGGCACCCTGAAATCTTCTATCTTTCCTCCTCTGCTTCTTCTCCTACACCTGCCTTTTTGCCCTTGTTACTGTTCTTGTTTTCGGACTCTAAAAACAACCTTACTATTTCTTGCACCACTTGGATCATATTATTTTAATTACCTACTTGAGCAGAAAGGATGCAAAGAATCTGCCTGTGTCTCAAAGTGCTAAATTCAGAGTTGGAGAAACTTTAAGTTGTTTTCGGACTCTAAAAACAACCTTACTATTTCTTGCACCACTTGGATCATATTATTTTAATTGTTATAAAATAATCTAAAACTAAGGTTGCTGTACCAGAGGCATGCATTTCATGGAACTAAAAACTCAGGCAGGGATTTTCCTCCCACCAGAACCATGGTTCTTTGATGATGGTGAAGCAATCAAGGTCTCACATAATTGAATTCCAGCTGTGAGTCTAGTATTCAAGACATTTTTATTGTCTTGCAAATATATTTATGACTGGTGAGTAACATCCTAAAGCTGTGCACTCTCCCAGGCATGTTGGTTTCCCACCAGCTGTCTCTGGGTGTCAGGTGAGCTGTTTCCAGGCCTGGGGAACAGAAGTGCTGGGGCAGCTGCTCCAGATGTGGCAGCTCCTCCTCTGATTGGATGGGGCTAGTCCCAGTCCATTGGTGGAA
Organism: Myotis brandtii; assembly: GCF_000412655.1. Classification (NCBI taxonomy): domain Eukaryota; kingdom Metazoa; phylum Chordata; class Mammalia; order Chiroptera; family Vespertilionidae; genus Myotis; species Myotis brandtii. Next base: position 759,669 of record NW_005356043.1, read on the forward strand.
AGATAGAACCAGGGCTTCCCTACAGAGATGGACTCAGATGGAGTAAACAGGCAGGGGCATAGTACAGGAAGCTGAAAGCTCAGTCTGTGGCTTTCCCCAAAATGCAGTGTGTGTGAGAGGCCTCTGCCAGGAATGGCCACTAGTTATGAACTTGAGCTCAGTTAACCAGAGGTCCATTGTGGTAGGTATGTTTCTCCTTGGGGTTGACCAATGAAAACTGGATATTTGGCTGAAGAAATTTCCAAGCAAAGTCAAATGCAGTGTGTGTGAGAGGCCTTTGCCAGCAATGGCCAGTAATTATGAACTTGAGCTCAGTTAACCCGAGGTCCACTGTGGTAGGTATGTTTCTCCTTGGGGTTGACCAACGAAACTGGATATTTGGCTGAAGAAATTTCCAAGCAAAGTGTTGAAGGAGCAGCCTACTTCCTCCTGATTTAGTAAAATGTGAGGAGAGAGAAGTGACTTAAGGACGGAATTGTTAATCAAAAGAGAACCAGAACTAAAAGTTAGAAAATTCTCGGTCTATCCATCCTTAAGAAAATGAGAGCTGACTCTTAAGAAAACATGAAGGGTGTGGCCAAAGTTGCTAAGGAGATCAGACATTCATCTAAACAGAAGCCAGGATTTATTGTCCAAGGTGAGGAAATGACCCCAAGGGTAATTCCCCTTCCAAGGCCCAGAGAGAAAGGGCCAAGGACTCAGGGGTCCAGAGAAGGAGATTTCAGAAAAGGAGTCAGCCTATGGCAATTTGTGATCGCAGCACAAGCTGACTAGGACATACGAGCTGTATTTGCTAATATACTGAAGCAAAAAAGGCTTTAGTTTATACATCTGAATATGAGGAAGAATAGCATTGCCATATATTTGTTTGCTACTTGAGGATTCTGCTGATTTTCTGTTCATAGAGCAAGAATTTGTAATGGAGCAGACATCTAAGAAAGGCATGAGCTGCTGAGCAATGTGACATGTTCAACATATGGATTTCTTTAAACGGAGGCTGGGCATCTGCTTGTGGGGATGTGGTAGGAAGGGGATTCAAGAGGGGAAGTGGGAATAAGTAGTCTTAGAGTCATTTTCAATTTTGCGAATTCATCCATTCTTTTTTTATTGTTGACACTATTAACAGATGTCCCCACCCCACCCCCTTTGCTCACCTGCACCCAGCACCCGCCTACTTAATTGAGCAGAAAGGATGCAAAAAATCAGCCTGTGTCTGAAAGTGCTAAATTCAGAGTTGGAGAAACTTTAAGTTGTCTCTTTTCCCCTTCAAGGCTTTTCCCTTATGTGCTAATTTTCTCTCCTTTTCTACTTTACTGCTTCCTAGGGGATGTCATAACATTCAGAGAATAACATTTCTCTAGTGGTCACATACTGATTAGCTCTTTTAAGCTCAGCCAACCTATAACTGGGCACTTACTTTCCTTCCTCTCTAGTGTGTGAATTGTTGCTTCACAAAGCTGAATTTCTGCCAGTAAGTTGCCTTTTAGAAGACAGGTATCAATACGTGGAGATAACTATGGCGGGAAATGTGGTGTGCAGCAGATAACTAAAAATATTATCAGTCAGAAAGGCTGCTGGACCTCCTGGAGAGCTGGGGCAATTTCATAGTTTACTTTCCTTTGATGCAGTGATAACATGATTTAAAGAAGGACCTATTGCATGAAACATCAAAGTTTCATTATTTAAACTGTTTGACATCCCTACATATGAAAATGTTTTGTTTCATTGGTCTTTTTTTCTTCCCACTTTTATGAAGAGAATAGAATGAATCATAGTGCAAGGGTACCTGGTATGTCTCAGATAATGCACTCAACCAACAAACATTGCCTTTTCGTGGGCGTTTCCAGGGACCTCATGTTCCACTCCTCCTGTCCTCACCCACACTCTGCCTCCCACACTCCAAATGAGTCAGTCTTCCAAAGCATAGTCCCGACAATTTACCCCTCGTTCTTTATTCTCTTCTGCATAAATTTTGACTTCTACAGCTCCCACCTTCTAGCCCACGTTTCTCTCATATTCATATTCACTTGCTTTCTCAATGGATGTTTCCTGAGAGTCCACTTTGCAGATCCTGGGTAGGCGTCGGAGTCACAGGTGTGCAAGATGAACAAGGCATCTTTTTCTGAAGACTTCACAGTCCAGCAGAGGAAACAAACAAACAAACGACAAGCAATGACCCAACCATTTGGGCAATTACACCTGACATAAATGCCTCAAATTCAACAGAACAAACATGTGACCGTGAGTAACTAAGAAAGTTCCATAGGACGGTCAGGGAAGGCTCCTTTGAGGAAGTGGCTTTTGAGTTGAGGTCAGAGAGATGAGAAAGGATCTGCTATGGAAACATCTATGGGAAGATGGTTCCACCTTTTCTCCTAGCCTCTGACTATGTATGTTCCCCCACGTCCCGCGTGGTTCAGGGTTCAGGATCTGGAGGAGGGGCCACACACAAATGAAAGAGACGAGACAAGAGATAAAATTTAGAAATATTGGGGGGCCAGGCGGGCAAGCCCAACTCAAGGGGAAGGACTTCCACTGGTGCCCAGGCCTCGCCAGCCTTTTATTCAATATTGGATACACATCTAGCTCTCAGTCAGGCAGGTAATTGCGGTAACAGACAGACTATCTTAAAGGTCAGTAAATATTAGAAGGATTTATTCTGAGACTATTTGATCAGGAAATAGCTTGAGCCCCCATTGTCAGGACTAGACAATCGGAGCATAACTCTGGCCCTTGCCATGGGTTCAAGGTTCACCAGCGTTCCAGGATCCTTGTTTGCACTTCTCTGCTAGTGAAGACAATGGGCGGCTTCCTGCATCTAACCAACTTTGTCTCTGCTCTGATGACATTCTGTTTCTTATTGTTTTAAATAGATTTTTATTGATTTCAGCAAGGAAGGGAGAGGGAGAGAGAGAGAGAGAAACTTCAATGATGAGAGAGAAGCATTGATCAGCTGCCTTCTGCATGCCCCATACTGGGGATTGAGCCCACAACCCAGGCATGTGGCCTGACCGGGAATTGAACTGTAACCTCCTGGTTCATAGGTTGATGCTCAACCACTGAGCCATGCCTGCTGGGTTGAATACATTCTGTTTTTCCCAGCTATCCTGCCTAGGTTCATAACACTTCTTATGCCAGGAATGTATTGTCTCACATCTCCTCCTGTAAAAACCCCACCTTGCTTAAAATGCCACCTCCTCTAAGAAGCCTTACCTGATATTCTCAACCAAATCCTCTATCTTCAAATGCTTTAGTATTAACACTGCCATCCTTTGTTTGGGTAAAGGGACTATCCTCATTACAAGCAACCAAAGTCTATTTGGAATTCAGGTAAACAAACATAAGTGTCAGATCTGTTGGTTTGGGTAATAGAAACAAAATTTATGTGGGGCTCACTTCAGGGAAAGACCTATTTCCCTGTTGCTCTAACAGTGAAATGGCACTTGTTCCTCTATTTCCCTCTTCTCTCCTGTATGTGTATTGCTTTCCTCTTTCCAGCTGTTTTTCCCTACAAACCTAAAACTAGGGTTGCAGGTATTTCTGTATTTAGGACTTTAGAATGTAAGAGATAACTTTTCCCCTACCACCTCAAGGGAGAAAATCCCAGGGAAGGACTCTTTTGCATGGCCTGACTGTGCCTGGGAGCAGGACAGTGAGGGGACAAAAACTCGGGCTTGGTCATCCAAGTCACATGCCCTCCCATGTGAAATGAATGGCAGCTCCATAAACAGTCATTTGGCTGGAGTGGGGGAACAGCCTGTACCCCAAGGGAAGGGGAGGGTTGTTCTCAGCTAACAAGAATCCCCTTTGTCTTTTACAAATGCGTGTGGCATAGGAACACCCCATCTGCAGACAAAGGATAGAGAGTGTGCCATACACGCTCTCCTGCTCTGCCCCACCGCGCGAAAGGAGCATCTCAAGTTTTAGTAAGGCTGTACGCACACAGTCCGTACCACCCAAGCCTTCCGTGGCTCCTGCAGAGCCATAACTTTAGCCCCGTTCTGCATTACATTCCTGCGAAACCCATTTATCCCACACAGACTCAGTGTTTCCATCATATTTCTGGAACTAGTCTGTCCCCGGGGCACAGAGGAATGAGTATTAATGCCGCTCCCGGGAAGTGTATGGGCAGGATGCAGTGCGCCTCTCTCTGAGGCTCACTGTTAATTTATGGACAATTGCCGGTGCCTCCTTTTTGTCAGTCCAGATGTGGTTTCCTTTGTAACTAGGAAGCAAGGCCTTCCCAGAAGGGAAGGCGATCCCAAAGCCTCTTCTTATCCTGTGTGGGTGGTACAGATGCTTGACCTCCCTCGCCTGCCTCATCCACCCACACGCCACACTCAGAGAGTACCTGCTGCCTCCAACAGCCTCAGCATGCAGGCTTTGTTCATAACTCTCAGCACATGTAGCCCTTTGTACCATTTCATACTTTCTCTTATTAATTTGTGTGTTTGAAATCCTCCCCCTTTCTGTTTTCTTCTTCGAAGGAGCAATTTTTGATTCCTGTGTCAGGTCATGGATCATTAGAGTGTAGAATCTAAGAGTTAAAAGAAACTGAAATAAAGCCATGAGCTTAAATGATGTGAAATGACAAGTGATTGAGCCAGACATGGAAGAAATAGGCAGGAAACATAAGAACCGCGTCTTGTGCTGAGTTAAAAGAGTATTTTGTTTTCAGATTAACTTGAAATAAAGGAAAATAAAACATACTGAGGTATGCCACAGTGAGTGTAAAAACTTATATATGATAGATTTAAAGAAATGTTAAGGCATGTGGCTACTTTATCAGGTAAAAAAAATAAAAAACCAAGTACATTTAGTTTCAACAATACATTATGTAACTCAATATATCCAAAATATTATTTTAACATAAAAATCAATATTGAAATTATCTATGAGATATTTTACATCCTACTTTTGGTATTGAGTTTCAGAACTCAGTTTGTATTTACACTGATAGCACATTTAACTTGGACTAACCTATATTTCAAGCACCCAGTACGCACACGTGGCTACTGCCCACTGCCGGGGGT